>NC_056746.1:1065971251-1066123751 GCF_019279795.1 Protopterus annectens | reverse complement strand
CAATGGCAGTGTGATATACTCACAGCCCACTACAGAACAACCCCAAACAGCATGACATATATGCAAAGCTTGGTATGTAGATGGAGGACAGAGGCTGGCACACAGGTACATATGTGGAACACTGTTGTCATATACTAAGCAAGGTGCTGGTGTTACAGGACAGTCTGCAACATACCCTTAGTCAGCGAATTGAGGTTAGATGTAGACATGGATGTAGCCATGTACTGATAGCATGCAACACACACACTGCCAGTGTAATATTTGACACAGGACCTGTGTGGTGGACGGACAACACATGATAGGCATACCTATGTCCAGCAAGAGGTTAGGCCCACAGTAGTGAACTATGCAGACAGACTGCATTCCAAGGTACACTAGTATGCACACACACACACACACACACACACACACACACACACACACACACACACACACACACACACACCCTGTAACACCAGTACTATGCAAAGCATTACATAACTCTACCCACAGTCTGTCTGTAGTTCCTGATCCTCCTACAAATATGTGCCCGCTCTGAGTGTGCAGGTTCTCCTGTAAGATGTATTGCTACCTGCTGCCTGTATCACTGATGCCCACACACAGGACGGATGTCCATCACACAGGAAATGTAAAGGGACCACACCCACATGCTGTAGGGAGTTATAGTAGGTGGTTGCCATGACAGTGGTAATTCAATGTAGTACACATGTGTAATTATATATATATGGCTATCTGGATAAGTATATGTACATATATTTCCACCATAGGTCCTGGACATGGAGTGTAGCCATACTCCAGCCTCTACAGTCCCAAAGTAGTAGTGCAAGGGGATGACAGCTATGTATAGCAAGTATATTATTAGACTGTTGCTACTGTCATTGGGATTGTCTTCACAGACATGGTGTGTGTGGATGCTGACATCTGCTTATAACATGTGTGTGCCATTGGCTACTGACAGACATCCTAAGGAAATCATTGTAAGGTACCGCTGCTATCATGGAATGCCCCTGTGGAATGCAGCAGAGATATTGGCCACTATATGTGGAACCTCGGACACACCCTGTACAGTCCAGTGGTATACACATGATCCCTTAGTGCACCACATGTGTACAAGGCCTGACAATATCGATGTAGACAGCCATGTAGATGGGTATAACACATAACGCCTGGTATACATTTGCCACCATAGGTGTTGGATTCACACACTCCTGTCTGGCCTGACACATAATGACTGCTGGTACAGGGGTGCCATGGACACATACCACCCACTAGATATTGACATACATCTGTACAGCATCCCACTGCTCTGTCTGACATACATGACATTTAAGGGAGGCCCAGCAGCAGCAGTACATCTGGCAAGTATCTGCACATAACATCCCACTGGTTAAGTACACTAAGCTGCTAGGCATGTAACAATGCACTGTGCGGGCTACAGGCAGGCTGGCTCAACACTGGCCTACATCTCGTATGGGGTAATGCACATGTACCTGCATATATAACAGGCTTGACAGCCATGTCACAGCACAGGCTAAGATACACCTGTGTGATAGTGCATAACCACAACCAATGTGAACACAGCCACAGCCACATATGGTAAGCTAGCATAATATTACAGTATATGGACTATCTGTTCTACACCATCCTCATATGTGCCACTCACAGAATGACCCTACATATACTGGGCTGCTACACAGTTTGTCATGATGGCTGTCTGTGGTATGGGACATGTGTGTGTATGGCCTTACAAACATGTACGGCAAAACGGTATCGCACAGTGGGGAAGCATGTAACATCTGAGAGAAGGAGAGCTAGAACAATGACATCTACCACAGTCTGTACACAGGCTGAAGTACATATTAACAATACACACACTACCAACATTCACCATCACTAATAAATATAACAAGTCCCACGAACTGTTCCAAAAGTAATCTCTCCAAAGCACCAGCACTACGAAAGTCCAGTAAAAAATATATTTTATTCACAAAATGAAAACAGTTGAGCGCTTTCATCAAATAATGACTTCATCAGAACTACCCAAATGAACTAATCATTCTCCTTTTAAAACTACCATTTACATCACCTGACTTTCTTCCATTACATGAATGACAAATTTAAAGTGCTAGTGCATATTATAGTTCCTTCTAAAATGTTTACAACTTTAATTAAATTCATATTAAAAATTTCAATAATAATCCTACACATAAAAACTGGTGCTTCTAGACTCCTAAAAATTAATTATGCATATATATAAATAATTAAATAAGTACATCATATATACAAGCTAGTTTAAAAAAGTATGCATGAAATACACATGTTAATATTAAGTAAGTAAATGAATGAATCATGTGTACTGACTTATTTCACCAAGTGTGCATGTGTATACTTGGGTGGAATGGATAAATAAATAGGTGGAAACAATACATTCCTTCTAGACATTCTATCATTTATACATAACATCTAAAATAGGCTTTATAGAAATCTGCTCATTTATCCCAGGATAGACAGATGCATTTAGTTTGATTTGCCACCTGATTTCCTTGTCACTCACTTTTAATTTTGTGTCGCCTCCCCTTATGTTCATTTTTACTGCCTCCAATATTCCAAATTTGAACCCTGAACATGCTGCACTATCCATCAAGTGCTTCGATAGTGCATTATTACAATCTTTTTTCTTTACACTGTACATATGGTCGTAGATCCTGTTTCTTAAACAGCGGGTGGTCATCCCCACATAAAAACAGGGGCAGTCATTACAGGTGGCTAAATACACTAAATTGTTAGTTCTACAATTCCCTCTCTGATATTTTATACATGTTTTATTATAGTTAGATAGCACTACTGTCTTAGTTTTTACTATATATCTACATTGATTACAGGTGCCACACATGGTGGTACCCAACCTCCCTACTATATCATTGTGCTTTTCCACTTTCTTTTCCAACAATCCCTTCATATTGTTCCCCCTTCTGTGTACAAAATGGGGCACTTCCCCCAAAATTTTATACATCTTGTCGTCCACTCTTAAAATATTCCAATTATGGTATATAATTTTCTTAACTTGTCCACTGAAATTATTGTGTTGCAATACACATGCCATACCATATTTACCAATAGTATCCTCTTGGTCACCCTTAACTCCTTCCTCTTTCATTTGGTTAACAAGACCCACCCCAATCAGAGGTTTGTATTTAATACCCCACTGTTTGTTAACATATCCAATAATGTCTTCTATCATGTCCATCGGGTACCCCCTCTCCTTAAAAAATACAGCTATTTTTGCTAATTCTTGCTCTACATCTTCCCTCTCAGAGGTCATCCTAGCCACCCGGATACACTGACCCTTTATAATATTCCTTTTTTGAGCCCTAGGGTGATTACTCGTGTAGTGCAGATAAGAATTACTAAAAGTTTCCTTCCGGAAGATATTGGACTTGAATTTCCCTTCCTTTAAACTTATTTGGACATCCAGATAGGGTATGGTTTCCTGATGTCTAGCCATTGTAAACTTAAAATGCTCACTACATGAATTCAAATATACATGAAACTGGTTCAATTGGTCAAGGTCCCCCTTCCACAAGATGAAAATATCATCCAAATAACGGAAATATCCGGAAATGTATTCACTCCAATGAGTATTGAGTACATATTGCTTTTCCCAGTCGAATACTACCAGGTTAGCATAAATGGGGGCGCATGCCGCCCCCATTGCCACCCCTTTCTCCTGTTTGTAGTATTCACCTTCATACCAAATATAATTGTGAGCAAGTACCAATTCCATAAATCCCGTTATAAGTAGGGTCTTTTCCCAAGATATTACATTGGACCACATTATAGTCTCCTGTAATCTCTGCAGTCCATCATCTCTGGGGATATTCGAGAACAAGTCCACCACATCGATAGTTACTAACCATTTTACCCCATCAGCTAAATCTGGTACCAACCTACCCAAAAAATCCCACGAGTCGATTACCAAATGTGGAATTTTGTTGACAATAGGTTTCAGCCATTGATCAATGACCTTACCAAAAGGGAAAGTTTTAGACTGGCTCCCAGAAATAATGGGTCTGAATGGGGGGTCCTTTAGATGTTTATGGACTTTGGGAATACCTACAATGGTACTCATAATCGGATTTTTCACCTTGAGAAAACTGTATAAGTTGTTATCAATCCTACCATCCATCAATAGGTCTTCCAGGTGTAGATCAATTTTACGATACCCGATATTAACCTCGTTCACTGAGGATACCCTATACTTTCCGGACTGCAGTAAAATCGCATTAATCTTATTCCTATATTGCTGGGTGGGGTACAACACCACCCCTCCACCCTTGTCCGGTTTCATAATTCGTATATCCTTGTTTTCTTGTAATTCTTTCAACACACCTGATTCTCCCTTTGTTAAATTGTACCTACCTTTGTAGTTCCTCATACTATATCTGTATAAATCCTCTGTAATCAATTTCTCTAATGTACCTAGTAATGGGTTTAAAGGTGGAGTGTATGTACTCTTCCTTCGAAATTCGTAGTCCTCATTTCTCACCACCCCATCAAATATAACTTTCAGATTTAATTTCCTGATGTATTTCTTAACATCAATTATACTGTCAACTACATCATATTTGACACTAGGAATAAATTTCATTCCCTTAGAAAAAAGTGTGAAATGTTCTTTCTTAGGAGTCACATCAGTATAATTGAAAATAAAAAAATTCTCATAAGAATACGTAACATCATCCACCTTTATAATTTCCTTATTATCACTTTGCCTAAACCCGACCATCACTTGGTTACCCTTCCCCTCAAGGGGGATCCCCCCCCATGTCTGAACTGTTTCTCTTGGAATACCTCCCAGGTCTCTTCCCCCTCTAAAAAAGTTTTTCCATGGTTACTATGGTAGTTATAATATTGACGGTTTGGAGCTCCGTAGTTTAATCTACCACCATCCCTTGATTTGTAAGCGTCCTTTGGTTTATAATAGTTGTGGGTATAATTCTCCCTACCAAATGTTCTTTCCTGTTGCCTATTGTGAAAGCCTACATACGGTTTAAAAACCTTCTTATTTACATCCTTTTCCCATCTATACATCTCTCCTTTTTTATACTGTTCTAAATCCCTATTAAGCTTCCTACACTTTCTCTCAAACTGTTTAGTAGTTGTACTACATACCCAATTAAATTGTGAATCATACAAGTTTTCATATTCATCAAATAATGCATCTTGTACAATACTGTTATTTAAATCATCCATTTCAGACAAAAGCTTACAAATACTATTGTCGTTGCACCCCATAATAAACTTCATAAAAGTGAAGCCAAACCCATCAAACATCTTGTTACATTCTCTTTTATTGTTGTCGTTCATATCTATTCCCATAGGAATTTTAAAAAAACGTAGCCCCATAGGGACCACGCCACTATCCAAACATTTTTTCAAATAATTATTGTCCAGCTGCAATGTCTTAAGCGTTTTAAGCTTCTTCCCAAAAGTAATTATTAGGTCTTTAAGGGTGCTTTGTACATTTCCGGTAATGTCTTTCTTAGTATTATTACCATCTGCATACTTATATTTATCATCAAAGTCATATTGTCCATCTAAAAAATTGTTAAAATCATCCCGCCCTTTACCTCTGAAAACTCGTTGAAACATGGGCTTGTTCTCAGTTCCAATACCCTTCTCCTGCGCCGTAAAAGCATATGTCCTCTTGGGAACTGTGCGTTTGGGCCGCGCACCAGTTTTGTTGTAATCCACCTCCAATCTGTTCCTTTCCACTCCAGACACATTCCTGTGCACAAAACTACCCTCCGGTCGGGATCCATAAGAGGCTGGTATCTCCAGTTCGTCTCGAAACATCCGAACACTTCCATCCTTCTTCTGGTCTCCATTGCGGTCCTCCAAACGCGACAACGTCACGGACCTGGGGTTGGCAACCGTAGGATTAGGTTGCGTCATGAGATCAATCAACCTTGTGAGTTCTCCTCTCATGATGGCCATCTCCGATTGGAGTCCCCTGATCTCTTCTCTTCGTGGGGAAAATATTGAAGGTAACTCGTCGAGAGAATCCATCATCCAAAAAATAACAACTAAGCGAAACAAGTAAACCGGAACAGCATACATACAGGTCTTGTTAACCAAATGAAAGAGGAAGGAGTTAAGGGTGACCAAGAGGATACTATTGGTAAATATGGTATGGCATGTGTATTGCAACACAATAATTTCAGTGGACAAGTTAAGAAAATTATATACCATAATTGGAATATTTTAAGAGTGGACGACAAGATGTATAAAATTTTGGGGGAAGTGCCCCATTTTGTACACAGAAGGGGGAACAATATGAAGGGATTGTTGGAAAAGAAAGTGGAAAAGCACAATGATATAGTAGGGAGGTTGGGTACCACCATGTGTGGCACCTGTAATCAATGTAGATATATAGTAAAAACTAAGACAGTAGTGCTATCTAACTATAATAAAACATGTATAAAATATCAGAGAGGGAATTGTAGAACTAACAATTTAGTGTATTTAGCCACCTGTAATGATTGCCCCTGTTTTTATGTGGGGATGACCACTGTTTAAGAAACAGGATCTACGACCATATGTACAGTGTAAAGAAAAAAGATTGTAATAATGCACTATCGAAGCACTTGATGGATAGTGCAGCATGTTCAGGGTTCAAATTTGGAATATTGGAGGCAGTAAAAATGAACATAAGGGGAGGCGACACAAAATTAAAAGTGAGTGACAAGGAAATCAGGTGGCAAATCAAACTAAATGCATCTGTCTATCCTGGGATAAATGAGCAGATTTCTATAAAGCCTATTTTAGATGTTATGTATAAATGATAGAATGTCTAGAAGGAATGTATTGTTTCCACCTATTTATTTATCCATTCCACCCAAGTATACACTTGGTGAAATAAGTCAGTACACATGATTCATTCATTTATTTACTTAACATCAACATGTGTATTTCATGCATACTTTTTTAAACTAGCTTGTATATATGATGTACTTATTTAATTATTTATATATATGCATAATTAATTTTTAGGAGTCTAGAAGCACCAGTTTTTATGTGTAGGATTATTATTGAAATTTTTAATATGAATTTAATTAAAGTTGTAAACATTTTAGAAGGAACTATAATATGCACTAGCACTTTAAATTTGTCATTCATGTAATGGAAGAAAGTCAGGTGATGTAAATGGTAGTTTTAAAAGGAGAATGATTAGTTCATTTGGGTAGTTCTGATGAAGTCATTATTTGATGAAAGCGCTCAACTGTTTTCATTTTGTGAATAAAATTTATTTTTTACTGGACTTTCGTAGTGCTGGTGCTTTGGAGAGATTACTTTTGGAACAGTTCGTGGGACTTGTTATATTTATTCACCATCACTACACAGACCTCAGTACTGTACAATCATCCACAGAATGTCCAGCTTATGTCATGAAATATAACCACTACTGTACATGACATGTGTAGCAATCTGATATATCACTGGCTTGTTTTCAGATATGATGACAGTATTTATGGTGTACAGCACATATGCACCACTTCATGCACACCATATGTACAAAGGTTGACAGAGGTGTGGCTGACAGCACATACACAGGACCAGTATAGACATGTTGCTGTGGTAACCCCATATATTTTCCATTGTAACAGGGTTTGTTGCAACATATGTCCTATGAGGGTTATGAAGTCAGTAACTGTCACAGCCTTCACCATCTACAGACTGCAATCCTCACACTACCTTCTGCATTCCACGGATTGATGCACTGTGGCTAACACATGAAACCATAGGCACAACACTGGCCAGTCTGCAGATGACCCTACAGATGGGGATTCCTCATATACATGGAACTGACATGGGAGGTATTGTGACATGTACGACAGGCATATCCAGACAAACACTGTTAAACCAACATTACTCCAAATACAGTATAGCAGCACTTACAGTCTATAGTCAGGTCAGGCACATCCCCCTCCTGTTGGTTGCCCTCTTTCCACAGTGTATGTTGTTAGAGGTAAAGCCCCAATCCATCTGGGAAGCTGTTTGTCAAACATCAAATCTAGTTCCTGCTCATAGTGACTGCAAAGGCCCAACACCACCATGATGTTCCTAGCTATTGGAGTGTGTTTCCATGCAATTGGCTATGGGAATGTTACCACAGCTTTTCTACATGCAATTAGCTAGGGGAGGGCTGCAATTCATGCAGAGGCCATCAGCTGATCATGAGCATCACGTAACATACACATGCCACTGCCTAAGCAAGGCAGGTGTGGGTCTCCACATCCACCAGAGAGGGAGTTGAGGAGGCAGACAGAGGCAGATACATGTCAAGGAGGGGTAGGAGGGTAAAACTGAAGCATGTTTGTGTAATACACCTACCAGCACAGGGTATCAACCCCCCGACAACTATGTAGTGCTATCACAGTTTGATGCAGTTATTGGATGCACCACATTGGTTATCCAATGTGGAGCACTCAGAACATATATGTGAGGGTGAGTGGCATCTGCAACAGGGATATGGTAGATATACAGTAGGTGTTGTACACGTGCCTGTCTGCATGAACAGGTGCTAGCATCAACACAGGCACAGTCACACAGGGATGCACACACATTGACACACTTGGCAGGGCCAGGAGTGCAACTCATCAGTAGTGGGATTGCCACAACACATCAATGTGCAGGTATCACATGCACCACACGGGTCATATGGAGGCAGTATGGGCAAAGAGTATGAGGAGATGTCAGACATCAGACAGCATGCTTCAGTATGCCCTGGGGGATTGTAGTATGTGTGGATGTGGACATACACACCATACAACACACACACACACACACACACACACACACACACACACACACACACACACACAGGATGCCAGTTCTGACATTGCATGGGTGCATGTCTACATGAGTGTGTGGTGGTCAACTGTGCCAGAAGGCTGTACAAGG
Organism: Protopterus annectens; assembly: GCF_019279795.1. Taxonomy (NCBI): domain Eukaryota; kingdom Metazoa; phylum Chordata; order Ceratodontiformes; family Protopteridae; genus Protopterus; species Protopterus annectens. The sequence continues at coordinate 1,066,114,787 of NC_056746.1, read as the reverse complement.
CTAGACAATGGGTATACCATGGCATCAGGCCACATGACAATGGTCTGCATTGTGGCTCAGGCCTGTAGTTACTGCATTTGCCCACACAGGTGGGTAGTGCATCCCCCATCCAGTCAGCTGGGTGACTATTGTGTGTGGCCAATGCTGTACACCACATGCCATGTATGTGTTCCTTAGTCCATGATATGGATGGTGTCTGGGATGTGCACACCTCCCACATGCATGTACAGTGACATGTGGAACTGTACCTGGGGTGTCTGGCCAATGTTGTGAACACAGATTATCATCAGATGTGCCGGTCTTGCCTCCCTGTGGCAGGAACTGGTAATGGGCAGCAGGTTTACCCTTCACCTACATTGATAGCATGCCAACAACATTCCCTGATGTCAGTGTCATCTGTCCATACAGGGCATGTTGTCAGGCATTGTATGTCTGTTGTGAGTCACATCTGAAGGCACCACAGGTGGTGCAAGTGTCCATTGGGGAACATGGTGGAGGTGCACTGTCTGCATGTATGTGCATATTGGACAGATGGGCAGGGTGACATGCCCTCTGTAGTCCACTGCTATCACTGCATAGGTTACTATCAGTGGCCAATATGCAGTGTACTAGCCACATATTGGCTGTTGCCTAGGCATGTGTGTGTGCATGACACATGAGTTGAGTGTGTGCTCTGGGTAATTGTGGGGTTACTAATTTGGATTGGCTGACCTTGATGTCACATGTATGGGTATGGCTTTGCACCCCAGCCTCCCAGCTAATTTACATCTGTTATCCCTGTATACTTGACATTGTGATAGTAGGGCCACCAAAAAAGTAATGGGAAAAACCCCCTCCACATTGGCCACACACTCACCTCTACACAGGATACAAGTTACACACACACACCTGTCATGTCTGGGAGTTGAACCCCTACCTAACTAGTTTATTACAGTACAGCACTATGCAGTTATAGTACATGCCATGAACATTACCGGAGTGCATCTTCCCCAAAGGTATATTCCACAGTGACTGACATCAGCAAGATTACCAAAGTAGGGCATTTCACCTGTACTGCAAGTGACTAGCCTAAAATGCATTGCTCCCTACGCAAACAATGAGACACACACAAAACATCCACAACTGTCATGTGTGGGTATAAAACCCCTGACCAAGGCCTATATCACACTATAGCACAGAGCAGTTATAGGTCACACCACAGGGATTACAGGAAATGTTCTCCCCAGAGTAGTATTTCACAATAAATGACATCAGCAGGATTGGCAAAGTAGGGCATTTGAATTGTACTGCAAGTGAGTAGCCTATGATGTATTGCTCCATACACAGACATTGAAACACATGCAAAACATCCAGAACTGCCATGGGTGGTGATGGAACCCTACCACAGTTCTAAATCACAATACAGCAGTACACAGTTACAGGACGCACTACAGACATTGCTGGGCTAGGATTTTCCCAGAGGTGTATTTCTAGGTGAGTGGCATCAGCAGCCTTGCCAATGTTGGGTATATGAATTCTAAGGAGTTTTTGTAACCTAAAAAGCACTGTTCATCACTCAGTCATAAACAGACAGAGACACAAAAATACACACACACAATTGCCAAGTCTGTGGTTAAAACACCTACTTAATTACTTTATCACACTACAGCAGTACACAGTTACAGGACGTGCTACAGAGATTACTGGGCTATGATTTCCCCAGAGGTGTATTTCTAGCTGAGTGACATCAGCAGCCTTGCCAAGTTGAGTATATGAATTATAGGGGGTGTGAGTGGCCTAAAACGCATTGCTCTTTATTCAGTCAGACACACACACACAGTTGTCAGATATGGGGTTAGAACACCTACCTAACTACTTTATCAGACTACAGCAGTGTGCAGTTACAGGATGCGCTACAGGGATTACTGGGCAGTGACTTCCCCAGAGGTGTATTTCTAGGTGAGTGACATCAGCAGCCTTACCAAAGTTCAGTATTTGTATTGCATGGGGTGTGAGTAGCCTAAAAAGCATTGCTCTCTACTCTGTCAGACACACACACACAAGCACACAGTTGCCAGGTCTGGGGTTAGAACACCTACCTAACTATTTTATCACACTATAGCAGCACACTGTTACAGGATGCACTACGGAGATTACTGGGCTATGATTTCTCCAGAGGTGTATTTCTAGGTGTGTGACATCAGCAGCCTTGCCAAAGTTGTGTATATGAACTGTACTGAGTGTGAGTAGCCTAAAAAGCATTTCTCTCTACACAGGCAGAGACCGAGACATGCACACAAACACACACTCACACAGTGGTGAAGTCTAGGGTTAGGACTACTACTTAACTAATTTATCAGTACAGCAGTACGCAGTTATGGGACGCGCCATGGGGATTACTGAGCTACAGCTCTCCCAAAGGTGTATTTCACATTGGATGACCTCAGCAGGCTTGTCATGATACTGCTATGGGGAGGGCAGTGTGTGCATGGGCTGTAACCCATTCATGTAGGGATTGACATGCCACATGTGGGCACACATGGGGTCATATGCCACAGGTACGTGTATACAGCTACTAGGTGACAACTTCCTTGTACAGTCATGTTGCACAGCTGACACGTGCAACATGCCATCATGCTGACAGATACTGGTGGCTAGTATCTGCAGTGAGTGACACCTGCACCTCATGTGTTTGGGGCCCCTTTGGCTGTGTGCTGGGTGGGACATGCCCTGATGGCTCCTTACCATGGTCACCCTCTTCAACACATCTATGTCCGTCTACCTTTGGCTTATTATAGTGTGTTGTCCTTACATATGTGTCCGTATTCCTATCCACTGTGTGTGCAAGGCAGGAGTGGTGCATAGTGACATGTGTCTGCACTAAGAACTGCAACTGCCAGATATGTCTGGTCCACTGGTGTTTGCTGACATGGCCTTCATGTGTTTAAGTGTGTGAGCATGCCCAGTATGGCCATCTACATTGCATGTGTGGATCAAGTCCAGGTAGTTTGTACTGCGGTGCTGACCTTTGTGTTGTACACTGACAGGTAGCATGCTGTGTCTGCAGGGTATACATCAGTCATTTGGCATTGACTGTTGCTACATTTCTGCATAGCGGGAGGGGACACCTGACTGTTTCTACATTTCTTCACAGGGGTGGGAGGCACACCTGACTGTTACTATAAGTGTACATCGGATGGTGTGGCACACCTTACACTTTTACACAGTTGCTAGGACTGTACTGGTATGTCAGGTACACCATTTCAGTCTGTCGTCTTACCTATCATGCTGGCTAGAGGCATACCAGTCTACTATAGATCTTAGCTTTCATTACCTACATATTAGTTTCTGACGTCCTACCCTTCACAACTTACATCCAATTGGCTGGCCTGCTGTAGTCTGTCTGTGTAGGCCTGGGGTAGGGGTTACCCATGGGGCTTATTCAGAGGCTATAGTACAGCATTTGTTTGTGTTTGTTTACACCTATCCTGCTGGCTGTGACTGTTGTTGGGTATGTGCCCTCCCAACTGGCATGTGTGAGTCACTTACCTTGTGGGTGTCCCAGTATTGAAGGTGGTTCTGCAGGGCTGCCTATGTCAGATGCACATAGTACACTCCCTATACATGATTGAGCATAGGTAGTGTCATGTTTGGCATCCCTTTTACTGTATGTACGAGTCGGAGAGAGGTGTCATTCCCTGGGTCGCTACTGTGTCAGTGCATGTGCTATGCATTGCCTCTTTGCCAAGGCCAGGGTATACTGGGCATGCCTCCTTCTGCCTATTGGGGCAGGCTCAGGTTGTTCCTCCTCTGAGTCACTCTGTGCCTGTGCAGGCCTTGGCACTGGTGGGGGGCTGTGTGGCCCTGCCCCATGCTGTTCCTACTGCAGCTGTTTCCACAGGATCATATTGTGTAGCATGGCACATACAAGGACAATTTGGGTACATGTAGTTGGTGAGTACTGCAAGGGTCCACCGGATGTGTCCAGGTACCGGAACCATGACTTGAGCATCCCAAACACATGCTCTATTATGATTTGTGTTTGTGAGTGTGCCTCATTATGGAGTTCTTGTTCGGGTGTGTTTGCATTTCAGATGGATGTCATCAGCCATGGCTCCAGTGCGTATCCAGCATCCCCTACTAGGTGAACATGTGGGATGTCCCCATTGGCAAATGTCTGGTACAGCTGCATCAGATGCCAGATGTGGGAATTGTGGTAGCTTCCAGGGCAGCCAGAACACACATTCATTATTATGCCCTGGACATCGCACACAACCTGGCAGTTGATGGAGGGGAAGCCCTTGCAGTTGATGTAGACCCTACCCCGCTCACCTGGTGGTGCTTTAATGCATATGTGCATGCAGTCTATTGCACCCACTACCTCAGGGTATTCTGCTATTTGGTGGAAGAGACCCATATTGCTAGCCAATGCCTCACGGGTGATCGGGAAATATACGTGCTCACCAACATGTGCTGACATGGCATCCAGGAACTGGTGGAGTACCCTGGATGCTGATGCCTGTGAGATCCCTATCATATCCTCAGTTGGCCTTTGGAAGGCACCTGTACCTAGAATTCTTAGGCCTACACATACCTTGGTATCCACTGGGATGGGTTCCCCTCTGTTGGTTCTGTGTGTCAGGCGTGGCCGGCACAGCTCAACAATTTGCTGTAGAAGGTCCCTGTCCACCCTATAGCGCTCCACTATCTCCAGCTCATGTAGCCCTTGGTAGGTTACCCTGGATCTGTACACTCTTCTCCGTCTTCTCACTGTGGGCTGCTCAGCAGCATTCACATCCTCACCACCCTCAACCTCTTGCACATGCTGGTTTATGAAAGCAAAAGCAGCCCCTGACATTTTTTTTCTCTTGCTTTCGTTTTGCAAAATTTCCCCATCTGTATAAACCGGTGGTGCAGAGTTTTTGGGAAAAATAAGGGGGAAAGGTGTTTGCATAGTTTATAGTGGTGTGCTAGGCTGGGCTGGTCTGCTGCCTGTGTAATTGGCTGATTCTGATACATTTCACCTGTCAGCTAAGCTAGTTCTCCTTGATTACCTTCCTACTGCTGTTTTCCCTTCCCATTGCCTCCCTGTTTAGGCCTGTGTGCGCACCGTGCAAACGGAGTGCTCAAATGTGCACAGAGCTGCTTTTTCCTGGTTTAATTTAATTTTTCTTCCTGTAAAAGCCAGTGCGCGGTCCGCACACCCGCTTACACTTTGTAAGGAGTGTTAGGCAGGTTTAGACACACCCCTAGCTTAGCTGTGCTAAGCTAGGAACAATCCCAAGCCACAGGTCTCCAATCCACTTACAGTATGCCTGACACACCCCATGATGTCACCTATATCCTAGTCTTGCACCCAGCTATTTATACTCTTACACTCTTGGGACCTGCCTCACACCCTGGGAAAATCTGGGATTCACTAACCTTTCCCTCATTTGCATAGGATTGATTGCTAATGCATAGTTACATGTCCCACACTGAGCCTCCCCCCTTAGCAACCATTACTCACTGGCCAGGTTGTCTTCTGCCTCCCATTGACTTGCATGGCAGAATACTGATTTTAGTTAGAATGCTTATTTTAAGTTTATTTTATTATTTTCTGCTGATCTCGTTTGCGCAACGCTGCCCTATGCTTAAACAGGTGAGATCGCCGAAAAGAAAAATAAAAGTTGTTTATTTTTTTTAAACAGTTTGCAATGCCAATGGCCTTTTACTTCGACATTGGCATGCTTCCTCAATGATATGCAACCTTCATTTAGAGCTGTCATAGCTCCGTTTTGTAGATTGCAGAAATGTACTCGGTTACTAACCGAGTACATTTCTGTACACTGCACTCGTCTTGCACGGACAGCTGCCAACTTCCTGGATTGAATATTACCCTCACTTGCATGGTTTACACCTGCAAATGAGGGTAATTTGCATACAGGAGCTCAGTCCATGCAGGATTAGTCTAAGAGCTCACATGCACATCCCAGGAGCTCGTTCCTGGATCGCACGTCGGCCATATTGCCGAAAATAGCTCTTAGACTAATCCTGCACATTCTACAGGGCTTTGTAAATCTGGGGGCGGGTCATCTTTATCTGAAAATGTGTTTAATATTTTAGGTATTGTTTAAGTGTTATTCCATAATATAAGGGTGCCTCTTCTTTTGGATTTATAACATGAATCAGCAAGTACTGTATAACCATTAAAGAATAATTTCTGTAAATCTTTCTTCAGTAAATGAGTTTCTTGCAAGAAAATTATCTGTCCTTTATGCATTTTGATGAACTTAAGCAAATCAGCACTTTTGATGTTATTATTTAAACCATTAACATTTAAGGATCATCATCATCTTCTTTCAGTTGTTCCCGTTAGGGGTCGCCACAGCAGATCATCTGTTTCCATTTCTTCCTGTCTTCTGCATCGTGCTCTTTCACACCAACCACCTGCATGCCCTCTCTCACCACATCCATAAACCTTATCTTAGGCCTTCCTCTTTTCCTGTTACCTGGTAGCTTCATCCTTAGCATCTTTTTCCCAATATACTCAACATCCCTCCTCAGCACATGTCCAAACCAATGTTATCTTGCCTCTCTGTCTTTGTCTCCAAACCTTCCAACCTGGGCTGACCCTCTAATATACTTATTCCTAATCCTGTCCACCCTCGTCACACCCAGTGCAAATCTTAACATCTTTAACTCTGCCACATCCAACTCAAACTCCTGCCTTTTTGTCAATGCCACTGTCTCCAATCCATATAACATAGCTGGTCTCACTACCCTCTTGTAGACCTTCCCTTTCCCTCTTACTGGTACTCGTCTGTCACAAATCACTCCTGACACTCTTCTCCACCCACTCCATCCTGCCTGTACTCTCTTCTTCACCTCTCTTCCACACTCACCATTACTCTGAACTACTTGACCCCAAGTATTTAAACTCATCCACCTTTGCCACCTCTACTCCTTGCATCCTCACCATTCCTCTATCCTCCCTCTCATTCACACACATATATTCTGTCTTAGTCCTGCTGACCTTCATTCCTCTTCTCTCTAGAGCATATCTCCATCTCTCCAGGGTCTCCTCCACCTGTTCCCTACTCTCACTACAGATCACAATGTCATCTGCAAACATCATAGTCCACTGGGAGTCCTGCCTGATCTCGTCTGTCAACCTGTCCATCACCATTGCAAATAAGAAAGGGCTCAGAGCTGATCCTTGATGTAATCCCATCTCCACCTTAAACGCATCTGACACTCCCACCGCAGACCTCACTGTTGTCACACTACCCTCGTACATATCCTGTACCACTCTTATATACTTCTCTGACACTCCTGACTTCCTCATACAATACCACAACTCCTCTCTAGGCACCCTGTCATATGCTTTCTCTAAGTCCATAAAGACACAATGCAACTCCTTCTGACCTTCTCTGTACTTCTCCATCAACACTCTCAGAGCAAACATTGCATCTGTAGTGGTCTTTCCTGGCATAAAACCATACTGCTGATCACTAATCATCATGTCCCTTCTTAACCTTGTTTCCACTACTCTTTCCCATAACTTCATGCTGTGACTGATCAGTTTAATCCCTCTGTAGTTACTACAGCTCTGCACATCACCCTCATTCTTAAAAATCGGTACCAAAACACTTTTCTTCCATTCCTCAGGCATCCTCTCACTTTCCAAGATTTCATTAAACAATCTGGTTAGAAACTCCACTGCCATTTCACCTAAACACCTCTATGCTTCCACTGGTATGTCATCTGGACCAACAGCCTTTCCATTCTTCATCCTCTTCATAGCTATCCTTACTTCCTCCTTGCTAATCCATTTGACTTCATGATTCACTATCCCCACATCATCCAACCTTCTCTCCCTTTCATTTTCTTCATTCATCAACCTCTCAAAGTACTCTTTCCATCTGCTCAACACACTCTCCTTGTTTGTGAGTATGTTTCTCGCATTATCCTTTATCACCTTTACCTGCTGCACATCTTTCCTAGCTCGGTCCCTCTGTCTAGCCAATCGGTACAGGTCCTTTACTCCCTCCTTAGTGTCCAACATTTCATACAACTCTTCATATGCCTTATCCTTAGCCTTCACCACCTCTCTCTTTGACATGCATCTCATCTCCTTATACTCCTGTCTACTTTCTTCATCTCTTTGACAATCCCACTTATTTGCCAATCTCTTTCTCTGTATACTCTCCTGTACTTCCTCATTCCACCACCATATCTCCTTGTCATCCTTCCTCTGTCCAGATGTCATACCAAGCACCTTTCTAGCAGTCTCCCTTACTAGCTCTGCTGAAGTTACCCAGCTATCTGGTAACTCTTCACTGCCACCCAGTGCCTATCTTAACTCATCCCTGAACTCCACTTCACAATTACCCTTTTTCAATTTCCACCATTTGATCCTTGGTGCTGCCCTTACACTCCTCCTCCTCTTCTTGATCACCAATGTCATCCTACAAACCACCATCCTATGCTGCCTAACTACATTTTCCCCGGTCACCACTTTACAGTCCCCAATCTCCTTCAAACTGGCCCTCCTACATAAGGTATAATCCACCTGTATGTGTCTTCCTCCAATCTTGTATGTCACCCTATGCTCCTCCCTCTTGTTAAAATGCATATTTACCACAGCCATGTCCATCCTTTTTGCAAAATCCACTACCATCTGACCTTCTGCATTCCTTTGTTTAACACCATACCTACCCATCACTTCCTCATCCCCTCTGTTCCCTTCACCAACATGCCCATTGAAATCTGCTCCAATCACCAGTCTCTCACCCTTGGGTACAGTCATCACCACTTCATCCAACTCACTCCAAAATTTTCTTTCTCATCCATCACACACCCAACTTATGGAGCATATGCACTAACAACATTCATCATTACACCTTCAATTTCCAGCTTCATAAACATCACTCTGTCCTACACTTTTTTCACCTCCAAAACACTCTTAGCATACTATTCCTTCAGGATAACTCCTACACCATTTCTCCTCCCATCCACACCATGATAAAACAATTTGAACCCACCTCTGATACACCTAGCCTTACTCCCCTTCCATCTGGTCTCTTGCACACACAATATACCAACCTTCCTTCTGTCCATCATATTGGCTAGCTCTCTCCCTATACCAGTCATACTGCCAACATTCAAAGTTCCAACCCTCACTACCACAGTCCTAGCCTTTCTCCTCTCTTCCTGCCTTCGGCCATGCCTTCCCCCTCTTCTCCTCCTTCAGCCAACAGTACTGGTGGTGGTCGTTGTTAACCCGGACCTCGACCAATCCAGTATGCAAATATTTTTTGCTGTCCGCATGAATGATCTGACAAAGTTTTATGCCGGATGCCCTTCCTGACGCAACCCTCCCTATTTATAAGGGCTTGGGACCGGCACAAAGAAATGCACTGGCTTGTGCATCATTTAAGGATAAGCATTTATAAAGCATCATGCAATTGAATTATGTTTAGAACATCTATAATACATCTCATATGCAATAGCGTGAAATATCTCTTGGAATTATTTATCATGGATGAATCAAAAAAATGTTGCTAGTGGCTTCTGAAACCAATAGCTATATACACATACAAACATAGAACATAATGTTCCAGGTTTGGTTAATGGTTTAACCAAACCACCCATTTTCCCCATCTCACTCACCAATTATTTCACAATTAGCTTCTGCTTTAATCATATAAAGTATAAACATTAAAATACTTTTAAAGTAACCCAATCAAACATGCACTATTTAATCACAGTGGAACCATTTCCAATAGTGCATATAATCACTCACACCTTACTGTAACCATGTGAAGTCAACTTCACCATATGAAATCAATCTTGATGTGAGTCTCTGATAAAAACTTCCTATATTACTTATACTTACTTCTTTTTGCATTTATAACTATAGAAATATAATACTTATACATTTCTTGCTTCATACAAGGTTAATACTCATGAGAGAGAGAAAGAAAAAAAACATTGTTCTGTTGATAATGTTTAAACTGTTTAAAATTGTGATATTTGTACTGACCATAGGTTGTATTTATACTCATTTATCAAATCCGCGTGTGTAGTCTTTTAACAATCTGAATAATTTCATTATATCTTACACTGCAACTAACATTGAATGTAATGCATTTTATCCTGTACTTTGACATGACCTTATAAAAGATATGTCTGCTTAGTTATGAATACAGCAATAACAAAAACCTGTATACAACTAAAATTTATGTTCACTTCACATGCTGACTATTTATTTACCTCACATTACTATTTTATTTTCATTTAAGGGCATTCTGTCTGTCAATATTTTTACTTCCCACCTTCCTTCCTTCACTGTTTCTTATAAAACAGTCATCTTTTTCTTCTTTTGGCTTTTCCCGGTTAGGGGTCGCCACAGCGGATCACCTGTCCACTCATGATTGGCAGTGGAGTTTTACAGTGTTGAGTTGCCAGCCTGGCACTCAACCTTCCACAGAAGGCACACACACATGCACACACTCACACCTAGGGCCAATTTAGAGTGTCCAATCCACCTACAGCATGTCTTTGGGATGTGGGAGGAAACCGTAGCACCTGGAGGAAAACCACGCAACCACAGGGAGGACATGCAGACTCTGCACAGAAGGCACCCCAGCCAAGGATCAAACCAGAGAACCTTTTGCTGTGAGGTGGCAATGCTAACCGCTGCACCACTGTGGCCGCCCTTATAAAACAGTCATACATTAGCTTTAATTTACAGTTTTTCCCTATAGACTAGACAGATAGTCAAAAAATTAACTCTGCAGTTTCTTTAAAATGCTTTTTTATAACAGTTCCATACCTCTAGAAGTTTTTAAATCAGGAATACACTTAAAATTCACTTCTTTCGCTTCCGATTTTCGTTTTCAGCTTTAGTTCCACATTTTGAAGCTGTGCATGGGTTGAAAGGTGGCATGACATCACCATTCTATGTTTCCTTGCTTCTAGCTTCTTAAACTCATTGCTGTTGCCTTGTACATGCTCACACACATTTAAAACAGTCACAGAAGCTAAAAAAGAAGCTTTTCAGTGGGAAATATAAAATATGAAGCTTTCTTGCTCCTGTGAGAGGAAAAAAAAATGCTTGAGCAGCCTCTACAGTACAAAATACCAATGGCCAATATTTAGCCAGGCTATCAAAGCCATATTTTCCCTTCAAAACATCAACTTATGCTCATATTGCTTTTTAACGTTATCGGGTAGGATTAAACAACTTATATCTGTTAGCCTGTATACACTATCTATTACTTTATTATAGTCAGATATGCAGTTAATTAAATAATTAGATATATACTGATCATAAAATAAGCATTTCAATCATATCATTAAGAAACCATGATATTTTTCTTTTAACTTCACCTAATAATAATAAAAACAATTTTGATGCAGGAGCCCTATGCAGTGTGATCACAAAAGCATATTTAATGTATACTATAGCATTACCCCACCATTCACACACATGAATATATTTTTAAGATATACTTTAGCAATTATATTACTGAATAACTTTGTACCCCCAGTGAGCACATTATTATGTTAATTATAACCATCCAATAACACACACACACACACACACACACACACACACACACACACACACACACACACACACACACACACACACACACACAGAAAAAAAAGTGAAAGAAGAAAACACAGTTTTACCTTAACTTGTTGATATTTCCCAGTCATAAACTAAGTAATGAATCTTGCAGCAAAGTATTTTACATTTAACAATATCTTATTTATTTGTCCTTTAGTTTTTTATTTGCTCCTTCCTTGACAGTCCATCCATTTTTTGTTGCATGTGTCTTCAGACTTTGTGTAGACCAATCAATATCTTCTATATCAGTTAGTATTTGTTTCTTCTGGATAAAATCCATGGCTTCTGGTAATGAGCTGAAGATCGTCTGACCATCTAAAAGAAATATTTGTATCCTGGCAGGAAAAAGTATTTGAGCCTTGATGTTAGCTTTGTTGAGAGATTTTATTAAAGGAACACATTCTTTTTTTCTAGAGATGACAGAAGAGGTGTAATCATTATCAAAACAATTGTTTCTTTTTTCCCTTTATCTTAATAGGAGAGTCTGTCCATGCAGACTTCATTACTAAATCCTTATCTTGGGAAGACAAAAATGTGACAATAATGGATCTGGGATTAGAAGATACTGTAGTTGAAACTGGTTTTGATAAAGACCAGTGAGCTCTTTCAATTCTGAATGAAAGAGATTCTGGCAAATTTAATGCTGAAGGTAACCATTTGTTAAGAAATTGTATAATATTATTGTCACCTTCTTTTTCCAGTACTCCATATATTCTGATATTCGTTTTCTTTGACCTACTTTCTAGGTCTTCCAGTTTTTCTAGTAGTTTTGTCTTCTGTTTCAAAAGAAAATTATTGTGTCTTTCACACTCTGTCAATCTGCCATCCAAATCAGTTACAGTTTCTTCAGTAGAAGATGTTTGTTTAGAATGTTTTTTATCACCTCATTTAGAATGTCTAACTGTCCTGTTGTATAATGTCAGTTTTGTTCTCTAGTTTGTCCATTTTGAGAGATAGTTCTTGGATATTTGTTATTATAGCTCATAACTCCTTTTTCACCACACTCTCCTGATATGAGTTCTTTGAGTTACTCATACTTGGATCCCTTGTAGAAAATGTCTTGACAGGAAAAAAGTAATAAAATCTTCTATTTCAGTACAAATTTTTGAAAAATAATAAAAGTCCTACACTTATGTATCTTCTCATATATTACTGAGTAGTTTTCTTCAAAAATTAAGTAAAATTTCCTGTCAGAATAATATATTATAGGCAGAGCTGCAGTTCTGTGCTGGTAGCAGTCTGGCATCTTGTCCATTGCCCCCAACCTATATCACTTTTAAATATAGACTACATGTTCATGTATATATTATCAAAAAGATTAACTCAAATGTTCATTGGTTTAGTAAATGAAGATCAGACTTGGATTATAGTTAATAGGAAAGTTCAAGATAATATCATAAGACTCTTTTCTTTGATTGATATAGCAAAAAATAATAAGAGTTATCCATAATAAGCTTAGATATGGATAAAGCTTTTAACTCTTTGAATTGGTCATACTTGTTCAGAGTACTAAATTAAAAAACTTTTCCACTGATTTCATTAAGTTTATTAAAGGCTCCTTTATATCTAGCCCCTTTGATATCTTAAAAGATAACAAACAGGGATGCCCTTTACCCCCTTTGCTATTTGCACTTATTATAGAGCCATTTGCTAATTATATAAGATCTAACATAAACATTAAAGGTTTTAAAATAAAGGGAAATTTTTCTTCTAAACAGTGAACTTTTTACTGATGACATTCTGCTCACTAGTGGTAATATTGAACTCTCATTGGATCATACAGTTAGCTCTATGGACTATTTTGAAAAGATTTCAGGTCTGAAATTTAATCACAATAAAACAAAAACCTTGCATATAAGTAAAGGGATAACCACAAGTTAAACTCTTACAAAAAAATTTGGCTGGGACAATTTTCATTTAAAATACTTAGGAATTGCTATGGAAACTAATAATAAAAAATTGATTTTAGTTAACTATCAAAACCTAATTGATACAATATCCAAATTAACAGGCAATTAGAATAAATTACTTTTAACATTTGAGGATAGACTTACATTGGTCAAAATTATAACCTTACCAAAAATCTTATTCTTTATCCAGTCATTAATTCTTCCCCCTTCTAAAAAAATAAAAAAAAAAAAACTTTATTTTACTAAAGTTCTTATGGTATCCGAAAAGAGCAAGAATCTCCATAGACTGGCACATTAAAAGTTGGGATGAGGGAGGCATTGGCTTCCTGAATACTGACTTATATTCTAAACCTGTAATTATTAAAGTAATACTGAAGTAGCTTGACCCCTCTTATGCTTCCTGTTGGAAATCAATACATGAAAATATTCTAATAGATAATAACAAATCTCTAATTGAAACTTATACAAATTTGGACATCAATACCTTTGCTTGGGTTTTAAAAGACTATGTATTATATGAAAAACATAAGTTTACTTTCTACCCTTTCATAAATCAAGTTCTATTAATATTCAAGAGATTTGTGAATTTTAATTATCTAATCAGAGATCTACTAATAATATTTCCTATAGCTTTCACAAATGGATGTTTATATATTTTAATACAAGAAAAATGTTTGACTTAAAGAATACTAATTTCATTTATTGGCATCAATTTCTGAACGAGAATAAATACACTCAGCTGATTATCTGATTGCTAGATACAGCCTGGAAAATAGAACTTGATTAGATATATAAACATGTACGGAATATATTTAAGTGAAAATTAAAATAGCATTAGATATACAAATTCAAACCATTCCAAAAATTTTAGACTTCTTTTCTAATATAAATAATAATCCATCTAAAGATAAGTCATACTTGTCAATCTTATATGAGATTATTAGAATTTAATTCATCCCCTCTGAATTGACATACTGGAATTACTCAACAATAATAAAGAAGAATTTTCTGGGAAAAGTAAGAACTTGTTCTTAAAATCCACAGGAAAATCAACATTCTCTCTATACTGGAAGATTTATGCATGGACATTTTTACACAGAATTTTTCTAATACCCCACAAAATTGCTGTTATATATAAATCAGAATAAAATGCTGGTGATGCAATGAAGACCTTGATACAGATTGGTTTCATATGATCATAGAATGCACCATAGTGCTATCCTTCTGGACTGATTTCAGAAGCTTTTACCAAGCATTGTGATAAGATAATTGCACTATTACAGTTTCCTTGATATTGTTCAATGCCCCAACCCCAGACATTATTCCAATATTGCAAATACCTCTTCTTTGGTCTGTCCTAGTTATTGTTAAGAAAGTTATTACAAAAACAAGAAATACAAAACTACTCTCTCTTTTACTAGTGTATTCATCTGTCTAGTCAAATCTGTTTGTAAAAATAAATTATTGACCATAAAAATGAGAACTACAAATTTAACTCATCAATACATAGCCTGGCAGAAATTTAATGAGCTATTAGAAAAGTACTAATGGTTTTGTGTGTATTATTCTATTTATGGACTTTTGTATATGTTTTATTCTGTTTCAAATTGTTGAATTATTGTTGGAATATGTAAAACTCAAATAGAAACTTAAAAAAAAGAATGGTTTACAAAGAACACACAAATACTAAATGTTGATCCCTTTTGCATGCAGAATATATTGTATTCTAACCATCTGGATCATTGTAAGCAGAGACAGTTCTAACATAAAACTAATATATAGGGCCAGCAGACACTCACAGCAGTAAACAATGTAAAATGGAGAATGGAATTTGAAAACAACTGTACTGTTTCAATAAAAAAAGTAAATTATGCTGTACATTTCCAATTTAAGTTGCTAATGTATTTAGGTCTGTAATGCAGGCAAAGCAATTCACATTTCCCAGTTTTATACAACATAACTGCATTTTCAGGACCTCTTTAAAGACTGTGGTTAATAAGTAAAGATTGCAATGTTTCTGTTTTTACTTCACTTGTTCAAAGACTGAAGATTTCTTTGAAGTATTAATGATCAACATTGTTATGAACTCATGTGATGTATTTTATTTGTTTGTTTGTTTGTTTATTTATTTATGTATTTATTTGTTTATTTATTTATTTATTTATTTATTTATTTATTTATTTATATTTGTTTACAGAGATAGTGCACTGATCAATATTGACCAATTTTGGGTTCAGCCTGGGTAAAATACATAATATTTCATAAACTAAAAAGGCAGAAATGTAAGCAATGACATAATACTTCAGTTTAGTTGCATAGAAAATCTGTATATATAAATAAGCAGAGCATAATTGTCACAATACTTAGATGGTTTCTAAAGTAGGTCAGCACTCAGTGTTGTTATGAGAAGAAAAGAGAAGTTGAAAGGAAGAATGGATAATAAGTTAGCTAATATCTTCTTTGTTTAAGTAGGAGCATTTGCCTTGGATAAAGCGGTGTTGTTGAGTTCTGAATTTGAATGAGTGTTGATTTCTTTTAGGTTGATGGGGAGATACTGCCAAAGTGTAGGCGCATGCATGTGCGGTTCTTTAGAGTATGGTACTGCTATGTTTGATTCTAGGAGTAATGATAGTGAGAGTAGCTTGTGATTAGTGCCCCAGGTTGAGTGAGGAAGCTCCTTCATGACATTATGACATTTACCTGTAAGGGGAGTAAATGCCTGGAGTTTGAATCATTTGTACAGTTGGAATCCTAGCAGTAGGTTAGCTCTTCGTTTTATGAGTTGCCATTTGACTTTTTCTAGTCTGATGCTCACAGAGAAATAAGAAATGAGCAGATGCTGTTGGAGATTGTCTGGTGTGTGTTCTTCTTGAAAGCAGATGTGAAAATGGGTAGTCCATAGTCTAGCTGAGAGGAGAGGAGAGGAGAGGAGAAGAGTTAACTCCTTTGCTAATGGCTGCCCTGGCTTCTTGAGATAGAAAAGAGTAGATATTATTAGCCCAGAAGAAGAAGTTTATTTTTGCTCTCATTCTGCCTGTTTGTACTTGAATGTATGCACATTTTCAAGATGAATAAACCACATGTATAAATCTAAAAGTGTCTGATGTAAGTATCAAACACAAATCCAGCACTTCACATTCTGACACCAGTATAATACTCAGCATTACTGTTTCAAAGCCACAACATTCACCCTGGGCAAGGCTTTCTACTCAGGATTCACTTGTAAGAGTAGAGTCATTGCAGTATTCCCCCTTGGACACCATTTCAGTTATTATTCAGTATTCTCACTCCCAGTTTCATTCACAAAACTAAGTATTACAGATTTTGATGTGGTAACTAACTGTATTAGGACTTCAAGACAACAGGAAATTTATCTGTCTGATATTGTGATAGATGCATATTAAGGTTCACTAAGCCTACAGAAATAATATGCTGTGTAGAAATCAGTAGCATCTGTCATTCTTGTACTAAGCAGTCACATTTGAGTTCCCAAGCCCTGTGTAATACTGCTTCAGGAAATATACTACATCAGTATATCAAATTCTTACAAAATGAATGCTAATCAGCATCCTTTAACAGACATACCAACCAGATACAGGCTTTTTCATGTCCTGGGGTATTGTGGCTTGAGTGAGATGAAGTGATATCTTAGTCCTTGTTGTCCTGATCTCCAATGATGGTTTTGTGTGTGTGTGTGTGTGTGTGTGTGTGTGTGTGTGTGTGTGTGTGTGTGTGTGTGTGTGTGTATGTGTGTGTGTGTTTGCCTTCATTGACCTTTGAATTTAATTTTTGAAAGGTCATATTCCAAATTGTCAGTTTGACAAGTACAAATTGTACAGCTTCTTTGTGCAACAATACAACAATGAAGCAGGAAAAAAAAAGACTTGGTTTATTTGTCCCAAACAGGTATTATTGTGTTTTTCAGAGGCTGTACAACCTTGGGATTAATAGATTAAAGTACAGAAGGTATGTGGGTAATGTCGTTCAAAACTGCTAGTTCTATTAATTTATTTTTTACTGATCAGTTTTGTTTTCATTCATTGAATTGATGTTCATCTTGTTAATTTGTGGACTGTTTTAGTGTATTTTCTTTCTTACAATAATAATCTTCCTTAAGGAAAGTCATGTGACCATAGACCCTTATCCTTTCATTAAGGACTCATTAAATGAGTCAGAAGTAATATTTTTCATGCAAGCATTTATATTTATGTCTGCTTCTCACTCCTCTTGAAATTTTGGATACTTTCAGGTGGATACACTGCACAGTGTCAAAAATGATTTTTTTCAGTCTTTTCTGAATTTTGGGCTGTTCCTGCAATGTATGCCTTTTTGCATTTTCACCACATGATGCTTCTACATTATCACATCCATATGCCTTTGAAGGCCACCTGTGATTTTATCATCTTCAATAAAAATCACATCTATAGTCTCGTTTTATGTTAATATTTTAATGATTTAAAAAATGTAGTTAAAGACTCAAGACTATTTGCTTTGAAAATAAAATGAAGACTTTTTTCATGATCTACTAAATCACCATTTCTTCAACTGTATTTCTTCTATTTTTGGCTCAAAATGTCTTCACAACAACCAAAAGTGCCTTTAAAGCCTTATGAACATTTAGTAAAAAAAAAGCTATGGATTTAAAGATTTGTGCTGTACCTCATTTTTGGTAAACTTGCCAAAAACTGGTGGAAAACATACAGTACTCAATCTTCTTTCATGCCACATGTGAGGAAGTAATTACTGTATTTAACACTTTTAACCTTATGGAGAAAGATACCGGTAGGATTTTTGTGTTGAAAAAGAAGTTTCAAGCATGCCTTCAGCCAAAGAAGAACTTACTATTTATATTTCATTTCAGGTTCAGTAGTCATTAATGCTTAAGTAACTGAAATAAAACAATGAACTTGGCAATTAAGAGCCAGATCTATGTGAAAACAAAAGGAACAGGTCTGAGATAGATTATTAAAGGAAACTGACTTGACATTAGATGAAGTAGTTGCATATACAGTGAGTGAGCTTTCAAGCATACAGCTTAAAATCATGAAAAATCATTCTGAAGTATGTAAAAATCAAAACTATGAGTGAACATGAAATTAACTAAAAAAACACAGAATTCTCTAAAAATAAAAACTACCAAAGATATGACATGCAGGCAAACAATATGGTGCCTGATTATAAATAAAGTGTGGCAATAAATAAACCTACTTTTTCCTGTTTTATACCTGAGGTCTGGATGTTGCACTATCCTGCTTCAATACAGTGTGACTCTCCTAATTTCTTTGATAGTCATGCCTGATTACAGAGCTTCTCTCATACAATCCATCCATCCATCTCTTGGCTAGACATCCTCATTGTCTCTTGCCTTCTTCTTGTCTCTTCCACATCTTGTTCACCAAATTGTTTTTTGCTTTCCTGCACATGTGACCAACTCACCATATTATGACATTTCAGCAACTTGGGCTTCTTAGGCTTCTGCTCTGATATTCTCATTTCTTCATCTGTCCCACAGTATGCATCCAAACACTCATCTCAGTCATGTCATCTCCATCAGCTCAAGCTTTTTCAGCTGCACTGCTTTCACTGTCCAGGTCTGCTAGCCATGTGTACCGATTGCAATACTGGTTTGAATAACTTTTCTTTTATTTATTTATTTTATTTTATTGCATTTGTTTACCGGGAATGTCCACTGGGCCTAAAAGAACCAATTTTCAGTGGAGGCCAGGGGAGAAAAGTTCCAACGAGATATAGAAAAAAATATTAACATTAATTAGTACAGAAGTAGAAACAGTGTTACAGATAGCAAATATAGTAACATATACAGAATATATATACATAAAAGCAGGAATCTAGTTTGCTTGATTACAGTAATATATACAGAAAATATACATTAAAGCAAAATTCAATTAATTCAATCAGAGTGGTATAAACAGAGATATATTAATCAGTATTATTGTACCAGTATGAGCAAGAGAAGATAAAAATAAATATGGAGAAAGTATCATCAGTCACTAGTAGCAAAAGACATAGGAGTTTAGTAATCATATAAGGAGAGTGAAGAGGTTAGGTTATAGAGCAGGAACATAGCCAGGAAGAGTTGAGATGATTTTTCAGTATTTGTTTGAAGGTAGTGGTGCTGCCTGTGTTTCTTATAGAAGGTGGAAGTGAGTTCCATAGTTTGGCGATGGTGAAGGAATAGAGGAGTACAGCTTCTTTGACATTCCTCTGTCACACGCACTACCCCTGACACTCTTTGCCAATTGGTTGCAGCACCTCCAATTACAGCTTTGATCTCATTTAAACGTCTCTTCTCCTTAACCACTTGAAGCTGTTCCCTTCTGTCTCAATTTTTATCTTCTTCAGATTTCTTTCATTTCTTTGCCATTTGTTGACATGACAACTGCCTTGTCTGCATTCAAGTTTCATTCCATGTACCTTCAGTTTTGCATTCTAGTCCCATATCACGTCTGATAGTCCTGTTCAAAGTCTGCTTATAGTGGCACATCATTTGCATATAGTAGCTTTGTTGATCTATTCCCTCAAAACTGTCTGTTAAAGTAGACCATCACCATATGAATAGCAGTGGATAAGGTATTGGAGCATTTGGAGTATTACTGGAACATTTGGAGCGTTTCTCCCTGGGCATCCACTGAAAACTGGCTTTGTTCCAAATCAGACTTTTGCTGTAAACAAATGTTAAATAAATACTGAACTGTGATGCACACCCACTCCCACTGGGAACTCTTCTGTGAGACCAAACGCTGTTTGCATTTCTACCATTTGGTTCTTGTACACAGCCTGCATGAATTCTACTAATGTTTCTAGGAATTTGAACCATCACAAGACTGCACAAATCAGCTTTCTTGAGATCTTATCATATGCTTTCTACAAGTCAAAGAATGGCCAACTAAACTCCCAAGCTTCTTCTCCATTATCTGTCTCACTGCAAACTTCAGGTCAGAGGTGTTGCATCTTGATCTGAATCTGAACTATGTATCTCCCATCCTACTTTCTACTATTGTGTGTATTCATTTCTCATTTATCTATCATCCTTCCCAGCACTTTCATGCATTGCCCTCAATTCTGAATGTCCCCTATCCATTTTCTAGTAATTGCTTTTTTAGCACCCACCATAATTAGACAAAGCAAGGCCTTACCATGTCTAAACAATTCCAATTCTGTATCATAGCTCAGAAAAATCATCTACCTCTTCACACCAATCTGCCTATCCAGCATCTTCAACAGTGCACCCCATAGGAAATCTTTAAAGTCCACCAACCCACTGCACTCCCAGAAAATGCTCCCAAGTGCTTCTTTTCTTCCCTATCACATCTCCAACATTTACTGTCTATCTGAGGAAAAATTCTCTGGAGTCTACTTGGGGTATAAAAATATGCAAACATTTCTAAGGAAAAATCCTAAATCAGCTATATTAGAAGTAGTGAATAAAGTAACAGTGATAAAACAACTAGAACTGAGATCTTTAGAAAAGGGCAGGAGCAAACTACATAGGGAAAAACAATACATACAGGGGAAGAATGAGGTTTAAAAGAAGGCAGGACTTAAATGAGCTTTGTAATGTTTGAATGTAATGTAATGTTGAACTTTATGTTTGCTAAACATGGAATTTTTGGAGTGATGTCAGGTAACATTCCTTAATATGTAACCAGGAATTTTATAACTTTGTGAATCCGTGGGAGTTCAGGCATTTAAACTTGAGTGATAAGTATCCTCAAAGCAATGGACAAGTGGAATTATCAGTCCTCCAGATTATTGGTCATTTCTTGAGTACAAAACAAACTATTGCAATCTGTGAGTCTTTCACCAAAACTGAGTGTCAACAAGCCAGAAGAAAAAAAAAGACCAAAATTACAGAAGAACAAATCTCAAAGCTTACTCTTTTTCTTCAAGCTTCTTTTTTGCAGGCGATCAAGCCCTCCCTGCACTTCCTGAGTGGAGGCAAGCCTCCCCCACCCCACTCCCAATCTTATGTATACCATCTGTAAGATCGCCATACCTCAGAGAAAGCAGAATATTCTGGAAATGGCCATCTCAGACTTAGAATATATGTCTGTTTTTTTTTCCAGCCATTTAGTCACTGTGTTCTAGCGGTCCCTATATTTTAAATGGCTGTCCTACAGGCTCCCCACTCGCCACTTAGGTAGATATATTAAGTCTAAACTATTTACTGCATTTTTTAAGTACCTAACTGCAAAAGATCTGATGTTTAACCGCTGAAAAAAAATACAATGTAAGCAGTTTTGCTATCACAGATCATCAAAACTTTATCAATTAAAAAAAAAGATGTATCTTGATACTAGTATTAAATAGAAAGGTTTTGTATCTGAAACTGTGGGAGGCAAAGTACCTACATGCTAAACAATACTAGATTGTATCTTCTTTATACTCATGTTGTGCAAGTGTGCAGAAGGAACAGGAAACATTTGATTAAGCTACCAGAGCCAGCTAATAATCAGCTGTCTGTGAATCTAGACATGAATGGTTTATCAATGGTATCAGCACTTGAGAAATCATCACCACCCTCTAAGTATGAAAATACTTTGATGGATAATAATTCACCTCATTTAAAAGATTCATTACTGATTGAGGCTGGTACTAACAGAAGTTTACCAATTCTCACACTACTCAAAGACATAAGTTTAATAAAAATAGGTGTGGAAGTCTGCATAAAATAGTTTACTGTTGTGATGGGGGTCTATATTATAACATCAAAGTTCGTAAACATGGAATGTTATAATATTGAATCCTAAACACCGAAATCTGAAAACATCGAACAGTCAGAATAGCGAATTTTTTCCCCAGGGAAAAAATTTGCTATCCCGAGAAACATACACACAACACAAAGACACACAAAAAACAGCAATCCACACACATACACTTAAAATCCTACACCTAAACCTAAACTAAACTTTACATACACTACTACCTATCCACTTACCTTAACCCAACCCTAACCCTAAGGTCCATCACTATCGCACACTCACCTCACCCGCGCCCTAACCCTAACTCCCCTAACCCTAACCTACACACAACTGCACACTTACATGACCTGCGCCCTAACCCTAACTCACCTAACCCGCCCCTAACCCTAACCTACACACAATCGCACACTTACCTGACCCGCGCCCTAGCCCTAACGTCCACACAACAGCACACTTACCTGACCAGCTCCCTAACCCTAACTCACCTAACCCCCCCAACCCTAACCTACACACAATCGCACACTTACCTGAACCTGACCCATAACGTTCCAACATATCGAACGCTGAAAACAGTGAAGCCACAGCAACGGCCCACCAAATTCTTTCCCTGGGAAAGAATTCTGTGTCCTGCACCTTCGCTGTTTTCAGCGTTCGACATTACGGGTTCGATATTATAACATTCGATCTTTGTAAAATTCGATGTTATAATATAGACCCATGATGGGTTCCATTCATAAGATAGATCACATAAAACACCAACAAAGAATAAATCAGCCCAAAAAGGTCCATCTGCAAGTTCAGCAAACAGCTTTCTTTGCAGCTGCCTGAGATCGCTGTGTAGTGGGGAATAGGTTTTCTGCCCTTTCCCCACCGCTGTGCAGTCTTGGAGTTGGTGTGTAGAATTTTCAGTGGATGTAGGGAAGCAGCCCCCGCCCACACACACACACACACACACACACACACACACACACACACACACACACACACACACACAGTGTAGCCCCACCCCCGTGTGTGGTGTTTTTAACTTTTTTTTTCAGTTTTGTTTTTTTGCAGATCAACCTTTAACAATTGATGTATTTTGCGTCAGTGTTTGTGCAAATGACCTTATGAATGGAACCCGTTGTGACAATACACAACATATACATGGCAAGCATGCATTCCACAAATTGTGCTGAATTGCATTTGGCTCAAAATATATACACACACGAACAATGCACATAATATACGTATGAACTGGTAACACCAAACCAATGGACCACGGAGACAAAGAAAAAACAATAAGTATAAAAATCTCCGAGCACAGGATCCCAATAAAGGCAGACCCACTTGTAATTCGTAGTCAAATCTAATTTATTACACACAGTAAAACACAGTAAAACAGAAGGTTTAGTGCTTTCATTTCCTGACCTGAAACTTCTTCAGAACAATAAAATTACATATAGCTTTTTAATTTATAGTCAATTTAAAAATCAATTTAAAATACAATTGGTTCATCCATAAGTTGATTGCTCTAATTGAAATGCAAGTTAAAGTCATAGTGCAAGTACAGGGTACATCCACATCCAGGACAGCCCCAGGAACACCCTTAAGATCATTAGGATCCACATCCAGCCCAAGCAATACTGGAGCAAGTCCGGAGGGAGGTAGGAGATAAGGTGGTAGACCCAGCATGTATGTGTCGTACTGGGGAGCTGGGCCAGTTGACCAAAAAATGAAAAAAAAAAAAAGACACAAGTTTGAATAGCAGTTCTGACACTTGACAGCACAGGTAGGAAGGATGTACAGAAAATAAATAAAAATTAAAAGATGAACCACATACTATAATTTCCCAAAAGCTATGCATCAGGTAAGACCTAACCAAAGGCTTTGTTCCTGCAGAATGGAGAACAGCAACAGTTATTCACCTCCCAAAAAATTATAGACCCATAAGTCTGACCAGCCTCATCTGTAAGGCCATAGAATGTATCATTATGGACCTCATAAATAAAGACATAGGCAACCTCCAAACCATGAATTCGACTCAATTCACTTTTGTCAAGGGCAGATCCTGCCTGTTAAACCTGGTGGATTTCTTCAAAAATGTGACTAGGGACACTGACTAGGGCAAATTTGTGCACACAGCATACCTTGACTTGGCAAAGGCCTTTAACGCAATCCCACACTCAGGCATTATCAATAAACTTAGCAAACTGAATGTAAACCCCTATGCTGTAAGTTGGGCTGCCAACTGGCTCATATACCAGTCATACACTATCAAAGTGGGTGACTCCACATCCACCAGCAGACCTGTCACCAGTGGGGTGCCACAAGGGTCAGTGCTGGACCCCCTACTGTTTGGTATATACTTCTCAGAAGCTCAGGCCAAAACTAAGGGGCTGTGGCTGACAAAGTTTGTGGATGACTGCAAACTCAGTGCAATTATTGAATCCCTAAATGATGTCAGTATACTTCAGGAGGGTCTTATGCAGGCCACTGACTGGTCATGGTCTCAAACTGAATGCAAAGAAATGCATCATCATTCCCTTCAGTAAAAACAATGTCCCTTCACACTATCAAATTAATAACAATACCCTGTGTACCTACAAAGTGGTAAGGGACCCTGGATCACAAGTAAACTGTGACCTTAACTTTTACCATGTGTCTACTGTAGTAAAGAAGGCTTTCTAGGTAACACTCTTGATTAGCAAAGGCATCACATGTAGTGCAAAGGAGGTTATAACCCCTATATACTCATCTATACTCATCTATATATATATATATATATATATATATATATATATATATATATATATATACCTCTATACTCATCACCCAATCAGGCCCATAATTGAGTATAATGCACCTTTCGGCATGTACCGTACAAAGCACCTGCAGCAATTGGTGAGACCTCAGAGGTTTCTAACTAAGAAGATCAAGTGACTCCAGCACATGCCTTACACAGACCAACTAAAGTCCCTGTCACTATACTCAGTATCATATAGACTTCTTAGAGGAGACTTAATGCCTCGAGTGCAGAGCAATCTCCAACCCAAACCTAATGAATTTGCTACACATCCGTAAATCAAATCAAACTAGAGCTACACGTTCCAGGCCTGCATCTTGAACAGGACATGCTGGAGGGACAGATCTGTCTCCCAGCGACTGCTGCATCTTTGGAATAGGCTGCCATTTCATGTGAAACAGGCACCTCTATGACACTCTTCAGAAGGAAGCTGGACGAGTGAATGTGGCACAGTAAATTCTTACTGAGGTTAGTGCCCACAACCCTCCTGGACATGGGCAGTCATTACTAAATACAATCCTGAGTATACATGGTATTACATTGGGATGAAATGGCTAGGCTTGATATGACCTCCTAGTCGATAGCCTAGTAATCTCCTATGATCCGAATGTGCTCCACTTAAATCACTATCGGTTCTTGGTTTGACTGACTGGCACTAGTATTTATTCATTATATGTCATCCTTGTGCAAACCACTACACAAACGTGCTGCAGTCACATGTTCAAATATATAAATACTGATTAAACATGGAGGGTAAAAGCTAGGTTTATTGCATGTGTCTTCCATTTTTCTAATGCATGTATTTATAATGCTATACAGTATGCAAAATAAAATGTCCTACAAATACATTGTCATTATAAACAATATGTAAAGGTTGGTCTATTACTTCAAAAACTTAAATCACAAAATAGTAAAATATAAAATATTAATATAAAATTGCAGCTGGTACATATTTGACATGTAAAACTTATTAAACTGCTACTCTGCCTTCCTTGGTATCTTAATCTCCTAATGGAGTTGCAGCTGACATTCCAAAATGCCAATGAAATACTGACCACATTGCTTCCAGGTCCTTTAGGAGTCACAGTGTCTCCAAAAAGTTGTAGTCTGCTCTTCTAAGTACCCTCAAGTTGCTGATGGAATAGTGCAGGCCTGAAAACAAATTCCACCAAAAGAATCGATACTATTCTTTTCCACAATGCTTACACTCTTCTTCCACAATGTTGTTTATGACAAATTCCATGGTTCATATTGGATATGCGTGGACTTAGACAGCACATAGCTAATTGTGACCACAGACTATAGTGAAGTGAGAGTATACCACCCTATCTCACTGAAAATGCATTTCACTGTTATAAAATATAAGTGCATTAAAAGGAAGGAGAAACTAAAGGACGTGGCTTTCATGCACATGCAAAATATGATAGGAACTCAGCAACGCAAAAAATAACGAAAAAGCTGCTTATTCAAACAAAGCTTTCAGGTAGAAAACCCTTCATCAGTGTATAAAAGCAGCATCTAACATCCTCACTTTATATAACACACAGCCATCAATTAATCAATTACATATGCAAAACATTTAAAGAACCATAGCATTCATATAAAATTTCAGCATTTGATTGCCATATTATTACAAAAGACATAAATAAAAAGAATATGTCCATAAATGTATTTCCTATGAATATATATATATATATATATATATATATATATATATATATATATATATATATATATATATATACATGCATGCATATGTATATAGAAAAGGGGGGTGTGCTCTAATAAAAACTACTATAGGCACATTTGCTTATGTTTCAGTACAGGCTTAATTGTTGTTACCTGATTCAAACAAGGGGAAAAATAAGCATTCATTCTAAGTAACCATTCTAGTTCTCTATTTTCCAAACTGTTATTTAAATCACCACCCCTGATGCTAGAAAATACCTGGTCAATAACTCTAAGCCTAAAAGTATGTTCCACGCCATGTTCAATAACATGCTTAGCTAGGGAGTTGGTACTTATATTTCTTTTAATATCAGACCTATGCTCAATAATCCTGTCTTTTAACTTCCTCATTGATTTGCCAATATACAAAGAAAAGCATTCGGTGCATGTGGCACCTACCATTGTAATATATGCTGGTATGTTACTACAACATTCTAGTGAACAAGTGCAATGCATGCTGGGAAAGGGGCATACCTCTCAACTGTCCAGATTTTCACAGAATGTCCAAATGTTTACCTCATATTTTTGGCTTGTTTGTCATAAAATTGTGGCTTTCTAGCAAATCACTGACAAATCCTTGAGGACTGAAGTCAGAAAATAATGGCAGACATTTGAATTTCATACTTCATATCCTTCAGAAAATTCACGCTAATGCAAAACCTGTTATTCTATCAACTTTCTAAGTTTGTAAGAGCAATATTTAAAAAGTGTCCTCTTTTTGGGCCTCCCCATTTTTTGTGGCTTTGTCCAGATTTCTTGCTCTAAGAGGTGAGAGGTATGGAATGGGGTCACTCATTCTGGATAGCATTACAGTGCAGGGCAAGTTTTTCTTACATCCTAGATAGACAGTAGCTCCTAAAACCACTCAGCTTCCTATGTGAAAAGTGCAGTTATTTGATACAGTACAATCTTTTTTCCACAGTTGCCCTACACATCACTGTTATATAAAGTTCCTTTTTAGCACACAGACTGTAACAAATGCAGTTCATCTCTCATATGGCATCCATTTCAAGGTTCACTGCCTGCATTCAACCATCTAGACTTTAAAACCTGGATAGGGGTTGGGGAGGAAAGCATAAGCAAGCTAGTGAGTCTCCATCCTATAAAGTTAGTCAGAGGTCTACATAATCCCTATGTTGAATATTTGAATAATGCTTGTTAGGCAATCTTATTTCAATAACGTTAGTACAAATCTCTGACTTAACTACAATCAGGCTATACTAATCAAGCATTCCTGCTGAGGAAAGATACATTATCTTACAAACAAAATATGCATTTATTTAATTTTGATTTCATCCTTTAGATAAACAGCTAATTTCAAAATGGTACATATCAAACAGGTGCTTGAAATAGCATGGTATTTCAAAATATAAGCATATGATCCATGACATACCTCATTGCATACTGGGCTGTTGTATAGAGTTTACATTTTGGAACATGATTTATAGTTGAAATATTAAGTTTAGAAATACGTAATTATGCACATTGTCAGTGGTTGTACCAACCATGATGCAGAAAGCAGACTCAGTGGGAGCTTAGAATCAGCATCAAGGTAGCACCAATATTTGAAATTAGCTTCCAGTGTTTCTAAACAGCAAAAATCACTCTTCATTCCATATATGAAGAAAATGCAGCTGTTAATTTCATATCCCTTATGAAGGCTTTCTTAATGTTTGGAAATATATTAAATATTTTATTAAGACTGGAAAGCGTAAAATATCTGGGGGTTAAACAGTATGCTCACAAGAATCTTATGTAATAGACAAAGTAAGAACTGAATCAGATGGCTTATTGGCTGACTACTCCTATTTCTTGTGAAATCTATTTAAATATGAACTAAACTCATTCTATATCCAGACTAACTTCTTCTTACCTTTTCATGTGTTAGTCTTTTAATTTAAATGTTCATACAGAGCTTTCTAAAAATCAAAGAAAATTATAAATCGAGCACTCATTAAAATGAAGAAACATGGGACTAGAAAACTGTTACGAGAAGCGTCCCATTTTGATTTTACTCATCCTTGCTCACATATTCCATTTTATCATGCTTGTCGTATGGGAAGGTGAGACTACACATTTCATATCAAAAGTATGTGCCATTCCTTTTAATTAAAAAGTTCCATTTAATTTATGAATTTATGGGTGAAATGTAAAATGGACTCAGTATTATGTTTTCTTCTGATTAAAATGATAGGTGATGAGAAAGCAAGTTAATTAATAATGAGTTTTCTTCTATGCCCAATTAAGAATATAACCAAGCAAAAGAAATAAAGAACATTCTTAGAATATGCTGGCAAACTGTAAGTGAAAGTATTTATACTATATATTAAAAAGATTGTAAGAAAACTGCATTTTTCAAGTTTACTAACCTCATGATCTGAAGTACTGCTTTAAGAATGAATACAAGAGATCTAAAACAAACCGAGTCAGGTACCTTAAAGTATATACATCACTTCTGAAGTAATAAAAAATATATAAACCTTAAAAGCACCCAAAAAAACTTCCTCCATTATGTCTAGTGCCTCAGTAATATGCCTTTAAAGACTATGTATAAGGTTTATAAAAGCAATGCTCCATAACTGTGTCTGTGTGAGGTATGCATTTCAAAAGTCCTTTCATAGGCACCGTAACCATAGGGCGAGGGGGAGGGAGCACCCTCAACTTTTACAGCTGCAAGACCTGTAAGGACATGGAGGACACGTACGTGCATTGAATTTAAACAAAAAAGTGGGCAGTTCTTGCCTGATCACATCATTGCTGCCAGACTCAACAACCAGGGTAAGGGTGTTTTTTCTAGTTATCCAAAAGGAAACGTGGAAAAACTCAAGGTACTAGTGTGCCTAATGTATATATGAAACATGCTTTCTGTTTTAGCCGAGTAGCAGTATTTGGGCATTTTTCTTTGACTGTTAACTGCTTTTGGCAAGTTTTCTTGCTTTAAGGGGTTTGCGGTACACTCATGCTTTTAGGGACTTTGTGCAGTTTTTTTTTTCTGTGTTATGCTGCCAAGCTATAGCCAACATTACATTTTGATTCCTGTTGTCATTCTCGCACCATTTGCTCCAGTCAGCATGTAGTAAGCACTTCTGTTTACCTTTTCTCCAACTGGAAACACTGAGCAGCACATGCTGCGAGTCGTAATGGTGGAAGCCTGATTTCTGTCATGGCAAATCAAATATATAATAGCTTCCATTTCTGCTAGGGTTTCCACATTTTCAAATGCCCAAAGAGGGACATTTTTGGTACAAACGTCAGATTTTGCAGGGCAAAACATACCCATGGCCAGTACAGAGGACAGAACTTCACTTTTTTGCCTAAATAAATGCTTATTCTTGTAGCATTTTAGTTGCTTATTCTGTTTATTATAACATTTAGGTGTTTCAGATACAGAATAACTGTTTTATGCAACTATTACATAAAATATAGGAAATATTTTTGTCCTAAAATCTCAGGACATTTGCCATTTTTTCAATTATTTTGCAGGACACAATTACCCAAAGAGGGACTGTCCCTCGCAAAGTGGGACAGGTGGTAACCCTAACTACTGCTAATAGGTGTGCTGCCATCATTTATTACAATACTCATACTACTGGCCTTTGAAAATCTGGATAAACTTAATAGCTATTGATTGTTTAATATTTAGTATTTATTCTGTAAGATTGCATTCGCGGCTAGAAGCATACCTCGCAACTGTACAGTTTTTCTCAGAATGCCCAGGTTTTAGTCTCATAATACTGGTCCGTTTTTCATAAGACTGTGGTTTTCTGTCAAATTAGTGTAAAATCATTGAAGATTGAAGTTAGAAAATGAAACACTGGAGTTTCACTCTTCATATCCTGTCAACTTTCTAAGTTTGTAATATTATTACTGAAAAACTGTCCCTATTTTTGGGCCTTTGTCCCACCTTTGTTTATGGCTTTTTCCTGATTTCTTGTTCTAAGAGGTTGAGAAGTATGGCTAGAGATGAAGCTGAAGCAAGAAATCCATGGGGCTCTGTGCCGTTTCATTGCTCCCGGATCCCCCTCCCCTTAGACAGACAAAGACTTCTCTCCAGGCTGTTTGGTAGTAGGGCTGGGTCAATGTGTTAAGCACCTCCGGTAGTCTCTGGGTCTTAAATGGTTCTGTGGGAGTAACTATCATCCTGTGGTAGGGACTTTTATGGAATCATGACCAATTTTGGTATGATAATTACTGTGAAACACTATTTGATAGCACATCAGCATATAAGACTGTGCTATTAGTTTGAGCTGTTGTGATGTATCATGTCCCTGGTATTGCACTGCAGAGATTTCAGTTTTTGGTATTGTCACTGAATAGGGAGGGGGGATGATGGAGTTTTTTTTTTTCAGACTTAGCTTCTTATTATTCTTGCCTAAAGGAAATATTATGTGAAAAGCATACTAATAAGCAAGACAAGCAGTCACAGGAAGGTAATTCAGAAATCAAGCTGATCTTAATTTGTAAAAATAAATACAACTTATTAAAACCATAAGCACTGCATGTGTGTGCATGTGTAGTTTATATAATGAAACTGCATTACTTATACCTGATTGTTAGGATTACCTAGGCTCAAACCCTGTACCTTAGGTACAACAACCTGCATTCTCTACCCACACTACAACTTGTGATTCAGGGAGTTGAGTCCATAGCTCTCAACTGTCTCGATTTTTAAAGAATATTTGGCTCATACTTTGGTCTGTTTCTCTTAAAATTTGTGGTTTTGTGGCAAATCAGTGAGGACAGAATTCACTAAATAACGATAGCCCTTTAAGTTTTAGTCTTCTTATCTTTTTTGGAAACACATGGTAACACAAAACACTATTTCAGCAACTTTCTAAGGTTATACAAGCAATATTTAAAATGTGTCCCTGGTTTTGGGCCTTTGCTCCCCCCAAATAAATTTTGGCCTTTTCCAGATTTCTTCTGCTGTAAAATTGAGAGATTTAGTTGTGTCAAGTGGATGGTACAGTAGTAGTGTTGTTGCTTCACAGCAAGAGGTTCTCCAGTTTGATTCTTGGGTGGAGTCTGTATGTCCTCCCTGTGTTCATGTGGATTTCTTCCCATGTTACAAAGGCATGCATCTGGAGCATTTCTTTCTGGGCCTCTGCTGAAAATTGGTTTTGTTCCAAGTCAGACTTTTCTCGTAAGCAAATGTTAAATAAAAAAAATTACAAGGAGCTGAGACCCTCTGGGGAAGAGAAGGTTAGTGCTGCTTATTCCAAGTCTGTTTGCATTGTTAGTAGCACAACAGGTAGTAGCCTTGCTTTTGATGCAGAAGGCTATGAGTTCTACTCCCAGAGTATGTAGATGGATTGCTGATACTGTACTGTGTTGTACTTTAAAGGGAATGGATGCTGCAGTCCTGTGAATACCCTCCTTTGGAGGAGTTACCTAGTAACTATGAACCTATCATCAGTTTGCCATCCATTCCCTATTGCAATATTACTAGATTAGAATTTTTAATGTAACATAGGAAATGTATTATTCAAGGGCAACATCCACTTTATTTGTAGATGAAACAATGAAATGTAAAGTTGTTTCCTAGCAGCAACCTCTTCATTCGTTAGAGATCCCTTTAATGTGGAATTATTTAGATTACTTACTTCTGCAGAGATTTTGTATATTTACTGATATTGGTGGATTGTAATGACAGACGTTTGAGTGGGCTTTTATGATTGAAATTTTCTGAAATGGGTAGTTTTGTCATTATTGGCTCATGCATTTTGTTTGATTGCTTACTAGTAGACTATTCAAAACTACACATTTACAACACATTCTAACAACTGGTGCTATATTATACAGGGAATGTAATTTAATACAGTCAGGAAGGTGAATCAAAGAATGCATACATGTATGCATGGCCCTAAAAATGTGTTTGAAAACATAACAGAGGAAAGTGTGAAAGGCTTAAAATCATGGGCAAATTTTAAGCTTTACTGTTGTTACCAAAGCAATGGATGAAGGTAAAATAGTTCACACCACATTACCTTGACCTGGCCAAGCCTTTTGACATATTCCCCTACTCAGGTGTAGTACAAAAGATGAATAATGTAGGAGCAAACACTTACATCACCAGCTGCATTGCCAACTTGCTCACAGGATGCAGGAGATCAAAATAGGGGAAATGACCAGTCACCAATGGAGTTCCCCAGGGTTGGGTGCTGAGAATTCTTCTGTTTGGCATATACATTTCAAAAGTAAAAGGAAATACCAAAGGGCTTTGGCCAGCTAAGTTTGAGATGACTGCAAGCTAGGAGTAGTTATTGAATCCCCAAATGACTTAACCGTCATACAGGAAGGTTGGTCCCAAATAATAACTGTTGTCAAAATCATGGCAATGCCCTCTGAGAACTGACCCAGTTGTTTGTCATCTGGCAACTTGTGTGTACAGTGACCTAACTTTTGATCAACATGTGTCCAGAGTTATAAGAAAGCCTTTCTATATTGTACAGCTTATAAGCAAATTGATTGTGACTAGATCTAAAAATGTTGTTGGCCCCCTTTACAAAGCTCTCATTAGGTCAATCATTCCATATAATGCCCACTTTGGCATGTATCTGTCCAGGCATTGGAATACCTTCAGAGAGATACCTTACTAAAAGGATACAAGTCCTAAACAATAGGTCTTGCATGGACCACCTCAAAGATGTATTACTATACTCTATCCTACAGAGTGCTTAGAGGTGACATGTCTGGCATACAAGGCATCCTCTGACCTAATACAGATGGACCTAATGAACATCAGCAAGTCAAATGGCATTAGAAATACTCAGTCCAGTTATCTAAACTGAATGTTGTGGAGATTGGATATATATCACAGAGGCTACCATTGTTCCAGAACAGACTATCCATAAAAATAAAACAAAGCTCATCCTTCCATATTCAAATGCCACCTGGATCTAAGGATGAGTAATAGAAAATGTACTCCAAGACTGCCACTGATGCGACTAATGGATAGAGGCAGTTCCTAAATGCTGCATCCCTTACAAGGGTCTCCTCAAATTATCTATGGTATGATCACAGTTATTCTCACTAGGGCTAATATACAATTATCAGCCATGGGATAGGTAAGACCAATCAGTAAATTCTAGTATCAAAAGGGAATTTGCTAAGCTTAAAATGTCCTCCAAGTGAACCTATGTTGTGGTAGTAAATAGTTATAAAACATTGCCCTTTTTAGATCACTAAGTGCCCCTTTCACCCTCCACCCGTCCAGTCTTCAACAGCTTCCGGCACCTATGATTGCCCTTTCCTGTTTTATCCCATATAGTAAACAGTTACTTCTCCCTTACTCATATAATGGTAAGCATTCAGTGATGTACAGAGGCATCTTAACTTTTCATCCAGCACATATCACAAAACATACCCAACACATATCACAAAACATAGGCTCACAGGATCATAGGAGATTACTAGGCTATCAACCCGGAGGTCATTTTAAGCCTAGCTATTTCATCCCAATGTAATACCATGACAATGGTAGTCAGTACCTAAGCCTGCATTTACTGATGACTGTCCATGTCCAGGAGGGTTGTGGGTGATATCCCTGGTGGTAAGAATTTATGGTGCCCCATCCACTTGTCCAGGTTTCGCTTGAACAGTGTCAGGTTCTGTGTTTCACATGAATTGGTAGCCTGTTCCAAAGGTGCAGCAGTTGTTGGGAGATAAATCTGTCCCTCCAGCATGTCCTATTTAAGTCGCAGGCCATATTTAGATCCCTGGAATTGGTAGCCCTAGTCCCATTTTATTTACTGATAGGCAGCAAGTTCATTAGGTTTGGGTCTTGGATTGCTCTGGAACCAAGGTGTAGCCTCCCCTAAGAAGTCTATATGATATGGAGTATAGTGACAGGGACTTAAGTCAGTCTGTGTAAGGCACATGCTGGAGCCCCTTGATCTTCTTTGTTAGAAACCTTTGAGCTCTCCCCAGTTGCTGCAGGTGCTTTGTATGGTACATGCCGAACAGAGCATTATACTCAATTATGGGCTGGATTAGTGATGAGTATAGAGTGGTTATAACCTCTTTTGCTCTCGAGGCAATGCCTTTACTAATCAAGTATGGTATTTAGAAAGCCTTACTTACTACAAAAGACACATGGTGGTTGAAGTTAAGGTTGCAGTCAACTTGTGATCCCAGCTCCCTTACCACTTTGTGAGTACTTAGAGTATTGCTGATTTGATAGTGTGAAGTTTCGAGCTGGCACTAACACCAGAACTCTTTTCCCAGTGTACTCTATTAGAATGTTATATTAGCTGGTTATTAAAACAAACTTTTAAAGGTAACAAAATGCAGGCAGTTCAGCTATGGCAGACAATAAAATTCACATTACCACAATAAAAAATAAAGCAGAGTTGCTTCTTCTATTTCATGGTTATTCACAGTTTGGATGGCTTATATTAGAGAAATGAGAGCATTCAGTGAGTGTGCTATCATACACACATGTTATCTTATTTATTAGTGGCCTTACATGTTAGTGCAGCCTCTACACTATACCTGATTATCTGATCATTAAAAAGGCAAAATCAGTCTATCCAAGACATGGATTATCCCTTCCAAAACCAGTGCTGCAGACATCTTCCTTGAACAGTTCAGATCTCACCACAGATTCCTAACACCTTCCAAATTATATTATAAAATATACGCTGATCTGTTTCAGCTGAGGAGGATTGGAGTCATATCATCGTACATGTTCATAGGTAGGTACTAGGCTATCTGCCTGAAGGCATTTATAAGCCTAGCCAGAATGTGTTGGCTTTTGCCACCCCCTTAGATTAGTTCCCTGTGCCTCTGTCCAGCAGAGCCACTGAAGTGATCCCCAGGGGAAACTTTCTGTTTCCCATCCACTCCTCAAGTTTTCTCTTGAAGAGTGTTAGAGAGAAGCTCTGCCTAATGTAGACTGGAATATTGTCCCAAAGCATGGGAAGTCTTTGGGACAGGAATCTATCCCTGCAGCACGTCCTACTTATTGTTATGGTGAGGTTTAGATCCCTAGAGCATGTGGCTCGAGGGGATAAGGTTTTCTTTAGGTGGAGCATGTCCATCAATTCTGGGTTGGACATGGCCTTGTATGTCAGGCAGAGATCACCTCTGAGTAGGCGGTATGCAACCAAGTACAGTTGGAGTTTCTTCAGTCAAGCTGCATAGGGCATCTGTTTCAGGCCAATGATCCTCTTGGTGAGGTACTTCTGTGGTCTTTCCAGTTGTTGCAGGTGTCTTTGTAATGTACATCCCGAAAGGGATCATTGTACTCTATGATGGGTCTGATGAGTGATGAGTAGAGGGGCACAATGACCTCTTTTGATCTGGATGCAAACCCTTTTGTGATTAGGTGGGCCACATAGAAGGATTTTCTAACAACTTTGGCAATGTGATTATCAAAGGAGAGATTACTATCTACTTGGGTCCCCAGATCCCTTATTACGTTTTCCATATTTAGGGGACTACCACCTATGTGGTAGTTTGTGGGTACTTTGTTTTTTTCAAAGGGGATGATATGCACTTTTTGGGATTTAGCTTGAGGCCATGATTTTGACACCAGGTATCCATGTCAGTGAGACCCTTTTGGAGGATGTCTGTGTCAGCCGAAGAGTTAATTATAGCCCCTGGTTTGCAGTCATCTGTGAACTTGGTCAATCATAGTCCTCCTGTGCTTGCCTGTACCTCTGAGAAGTATATGCCGAACAGGGGGGTCCTAGGACTGAGCCCTGGGGAATGCCGCTTGAAACTGGTTTAGAGTCAGACCTAGCTCCTACAACCCTCACCATGTGGGTTCTGTACGTGAGCCAATTGGCAATCCATCTTGTGACATAGGGGTTTATGTTCAGGCTGGTGAGCATGTCTATAATACCAAAATGGGGAATGGTGTTGAAGGCCTTTGCAAGGTCTAGGTAGGCTGTGTGTACCACCTTTCCCTCATCTATAGCCTTGGTAACTGTCTCAAAGAAGTCCACCAGGTTTAGGAGGCATGATCTACCCTTAACAAGTTGAAATGGGTAGGGTCTAGTGTTTGGAGATTCCCAATGTCTCTGTTAATGAGTTCCATGACGATGCACTCCATAGCATTGCAGACCAAGCTAGTCAGGCTTATAGGGCGATAGTTCCCAGGGTCTGCTGTGGCTCCACCTTTGTGGAGTGAAATAACCATTGCTGTGTGCCACTCTATGGGTACATAGCCTGTGGAGAGGCTGAGTTTGAACAGTGTGTTTAGGTGAGGGGTTAGTTTGTCTTTGAGCTTGTGTAGGGCACAGCCTGGGACACCGTCCAGTACCATTGATGCTGTGTTTTTGGATTTGGAGAGGGCTGTTTTAACCTGAGCATCTGTGATTTCAGGGGCTCTACATTCTTCTGGTATGATTATGGGCCCTTTTGGGGGTGAGAGGGGGCTGAAGTTTGCACTGAACCTGTCTGTCAGGATGTTGGCAGTATCAGCTGGTTCAGTGTATTTTGTGCCATTCTGCACTAACTCCAAGCAGATCTGAGCATTGCCACTTAGATTCTTGACATAGCTAAAGAATGCCTTGTGGTTATCTTTGGAGTCCTTGGCAATTTGTCTTTCGAAGCTCGCCTTGGACGATTTTATGAAGAATCGAAGTTTCTTGCTGTTACTGATCAGGGATGTCTTCCCTTCTTGGGATTTTACTCATTTCTGTACTAGTTTCCTCCTTCTATTGTATAGCTTGTTTGTGGCAGGGGTCCACCAGACTGGTTTCCTTTTCTTGGAGGAGTGAGTCTTGGTTTTGCTTGGGATACCACGATCCATGCATTTTTGTAGGTGCATGTAGAATGCATTAGTAAAGGATTTTGCAGCTTGGACAGCATTAGCCTTTAGCATGGGGACTTTGAAACTTTCCACCTCGGTCTTAAGTAACGTGAAGTTTGCTTTTGAAAAGTTTTTCACGATGGTTTCCTTGTCCGGGGGTGGGGTGGAATGTGGATATCCAAAGTGATTTGTTTATAGTCAGATCTAACTAGCAAGAGTTTGACCTCCGGTGTGGAACAATGGTTGACCATGTTGGTGATGACCAGGTCCAATATGTTATCACCTCTGGTGGGAGTGTTGACCAGTTGATCCAGGGTGTTTGAGTTTATAAATTCTAGGAAATGTTGGGCAAGGGAGTTAGTACTTAAGTAGTTCTCCCAGTTAATGTTTGGGTAGTTGAAATCACCCAATAGTAGGGTGTTTGGTAGGACCTTTATGTTTCCCAGTGTTTCCAGAAATGCAGAATGGGGGTCCTGGGACATGGTGGGTGATCTGTAGCAAGCTACAATTTGAATTGCAGTTTTGCCCATTGTTAGTTGCACATGGATGATCTCTGAAGCATTGTGCTGTACCACTAACCTAGAGGTGTGGGTATCCTTGATGAATATGGATACTCTCCCGCCTTTTGTATTTTGGTCTGGGTTCTGTGGCTGAAATCTATGGTATGAGTTGCAGCCTGGTAGTGCTGGGGTTCCCTCTGGAGCCTTAAACCAGGTTTATGTTACTGCACATATATCGATTTTCTCTATACTGAGGAGTGCCTCGAGTGCATGCATTTTGAGGTTTAGACTTCTGGCATTGAGTAGCATTACCCTCAGATTTTTGTTACTTGTGCTATTTACGATGGTGGGTTTGTCTTTTGAGCCTTGCCTAAAAAAGGCACTATGGGGGTGGCAAGAGCCTTGGCCAGTATTCAAAAACCTAAGGGTGACAGCAGCGTGGCTTGTTGAGCATGTCATCCCAGGTGGACAGACACTGGATTCCCTTTGAATGACACCAGAAACTTAGCCAATTGTTGAAATTGATAATGTTTTCTTTATACCATGGTATCATTCTTGGTGAGGCATAATGCTACACAGGGTCATACCCGCTTGGGCTACGTGATCAGAAAGCTCTTCCAAGTCTCTTTTCATGTAGTCCAGGGAGGTACGACTCAGGTCATTCACACCAACATGGACAATGACAGAGTCATATTTGTACTTGTTCTGGAGTGACCTGAGTGTTTGTGTTATGTGGCAGATCCTGGCACCCGACAGGCAGCTAACAGTAACCTTCTCCTTATTCAGCCTAGTGAGTGGGATGTCAGTGTGCCTGACTATAGAGTCACCTATTACTAGTATGGGCTGTGATTGTATGGCACACTGGTTTTGTGAAGTATATGTTTCATGGTTTTTGTTGGGGAGGTGGAGGTTGCTTGGATGTCTGCTTTGGATGTCTCTGTTGCTTTTGCAGATTTTTATTTAGAGCCTCTGAGTATGTTTTTATTTATTTATGTGTGTTTTTTGCCAGTGCTGGTTTAATGGGTCTATGTGGGACTGGTTGTGTGATGCCAGTATTTCCCTTCTCCTCTTGATTGTTTGATCCAGTCTTAGGTTGAGAGAGCTTAGCCTCCAGTTTGCTGTATAATTGCATCTCTCGCATGTATTTGTGTTTGGTGGTAGGAGGCAGTTGTAACATTGTCTCAAAATGCCCAGATTCACCAGTTGGACTGGAGAGTACAGCTGAAACTGCCCTTTGGACATGCCTGGATAGGTACAGTGAACTGTTTTACTGAATGGCTGGTAAGGTTGAATAGAGAGCCTTGTCCTTCTGTACAGTATGGGGGGGTCTAGTGTTAGGGTCTGTAAGTGCTTGCTATGAGTTTTGAGCAAGTGCCGGGCAGAGAAATGAATGGCTTGAGTGCTTAAGTTAAAAGTTTGTCTAGTCCAAGAGAAAAATTGAAGAGGAGACTTTGTGGAGCCAGGAATAGTTATATCCTAGCTAACCGGCGCTGCCCAGTGCACAAAACCGGGCAAATGAGGTTTTTATAGCAGGGGAAATGAAAGAGATAGAAATGAGCCCAAAATGGCCAATAAACTACTAATTTCTGGGCTGAAACCACTCCTCCAGTGACAGATAGGCTGCTCAAAGCTCCCCTCTCGCACAGGTAAACAAAGAAACATCCTTCTATCCAAGAAAGGTATGGGCAAACACAGAGATTTGTAACACAGCCCTGAACTCAGCACTAACCTGAAAACTGGACTATACTAGCTTAGAAAGGTGGGAAACAAGTATTTTTTTTTTGTTTTTTTTTTTAGAAAATAAAGCAGATACAATACAAAAAGCACTTTAAATGCACAGAAAAGGATGCTTGTTGTTATATATCTCAGTTCAGAGTTGTAGTAAATGCCCCTAGTAATAAAGTAGGAAGAAACACAAATACAATAAAAGCAGATGAATAAAGTGCAATTTATATATATATATATATATATATACACACACACACACACACACACACATATATATATATATATATATATATATATATATATATATATATATATATATATATATATATATATATATATATATATAAAACAATAGAAAACAAACTGATTTAAACAAGTTACCTAATTAACAAGAAAACAGCTCAAAACTGAGCCCTGTTCCAGCAGTCTTCAATCAGACAAGTTCTAACTGCACACTCCCGCTACTAGGGTGCAGGGGAACCTTCTCCAAAAAAAGATGGCCTGGATCAGTGCTCAAGTTATACAAACAAAGCTAGATTCAGCAGGCCTGAATCTGGTCCTATATTACAGCAACAAGGCGCACAAATTTCAGAAAGAAACAGTCACAAATAAGCAGGCACCATAAGCCTGTGACCAGAAATTCCCAGCTCAGAAGGGCAGAATCCAGCCTCTCTTCCCACAGGAGTGCAGACCACAAACCGTCTTAATGTAGAATAACTGGCCTGAAGCCCAAGTGCTTAAACCAGAACTAATACACTTTTAGAAGAGCAGACACTGAGCCTTCAATCAGCACTTCCCAGCTTGGAAGGATGTATGCTACCTATCCTGCCACAACAGTGCAGACCACAAACCTTCTTAATGTAAAACAACCGGTATGAAGCCCAAGTGCTTAAACCAAAAGACTTAGAATAACAGTTACAATTTAATCAGGCTACTACCAAGCAGTAATAAATGCAGCAGAATAAATAAAACTGAATATTTTTAAGAAGAGGCAAAAGTAAACTAAAGTAGGAGGAAACAGAAATACAGTAAAAGCAGAAGAATAAAGTGCAATTTGTTTTTCTTTTTTTTTTTTGTTAGTAAAGTGCAAGGAGAGAGGAAGGAAGAACCTAAGTGGATTGGCCTTCTGAAATCTTCGCTCTGTATTAAGTAGAGTAAACACTAGACTCAGAATATGATCTCACTGTATTCGGTTAAGTAGAGTGAACACTAGACTCAGAATATGATTTCACTGTATTCGGTTAAGTGAGCAAATGAGATGGACTCAGGAGGAGTGTTCAAATAAAGACTTACAGGAGGGGTGGGCAATTCCAGAGCCACCAACACTAACACCAAAACACAAACAGGGAGGGTGGGTGAGGACAAACAGCTGAGAGACACACAGCACATACTATTCAGTGAAACACACAATTAGGTACAGCAAAAATGAAAAATAGTACTTTTAAAACTGCAAGTTTGTACTTAACTTCTGCTTCTAATGCAGGTGATTATAGCGAAGCAAGTCTCTCAGAAGTTGAGCATAAAATGATTTCTCAAACTTTGTGGCTAGCACTTAAAGTACAGAGGACTCCCTCTAGGCTAACAGTTAAATATCAGATAACAAGAAGTGAGAAGACACCACCCCCTCTTATAGCAGAGTGACACACAGCACACACTATTCAGTGAAACACACAATTAGGTACAGAAAAAATGAAAAACAGTACTTTTAAAACTGCAAGTGTGTACTTAACTTCAGCTTCTAATGCAGGTGATTATAGCCAAGCAAGTCTCTCAGAAGTTGAGAATAAAATGATTTCTCAAACTTTGTGGCTAGCACTTAAAGTACAGAGGACTCCCTCTAGGCTAACAGTTAAATATCAGATAACAAGAAGTGAGAAGACCACTTAGAGCAGAGAGACACACAGTGCACACTATTCAGTGAAACACACAATTAGGTACAGAAAAAATGAAAAACAGTAATTTTAAAAATTACCCTTTTCCTCCATTTGCTCATACAAAGATTCCAGTACAGTGTGACAGAGTGTTTGTGAGTGTTTAAGCCTACTCATGCATCCCAAATCTCTGACGAGTTCTGATACCC
This sequence comes from Protopterus annectens, assembly GCF_019279795.1. Classification (NCBI taxonomy): domain Eukaryota; kingdom Metazoa; phylum Chordata; order Ceratodontiformes; family Protopteridae; genus Protopterus; species Protopterus annectens. Next base: position 1,066,072,975 of record NC_056746.1, on the reverse strand, counting down.
TTGATAGGTGTAAGCATGGGCCTGGGAGATGAACCATTTACAGGTTACCTGTTTGCATCAGAGACATAGGTGCCAAACCAGGGATGGAGTTCCAGTTTGCCATCCAATTGTCCAAGTTCCACTTGAATTGGATTAGGGAGGAACTGTACTTCACATGGATGGGGTGCCTGTTTCATAGATGGGGGTAGTCTCTGGGATACACACCTATCTCTCTAGCAGGTCCTATTTATATCACAGGCAAGGTTTAAGTTTTTAGCATGGGTAATTCTGGTACTGTTTGTTTTGTAGATATGCAGGAGGTCCATCAGAGTGGGGGTCTGACAATGCCCTGTATGTCAGGCATAGATCTACCCTCAAAAGCCTGTAGGAGACAGAATATAGGGATAGGGCTTTGAGGCAGTCTGCATAGGACATATTACTTATGCCCTGTATACTTTTACTGAGGAACCTCTGTTGACATTCCAGTTGTTGGATATGCCTGGTTAGGTACATACCATAGAGGGCATTGTACTTAATGATAGGTATGATGAATGCCGAATACAGTAGAACAATGACTTCATTGGACTTAGATGCCATACCTTTGTTTATAAGTTTCTCAACATAGAATGATTTCCTCACCACTGTAAACACATGATAATCAAAGGCTAAATTACTATCTATGTGTGTCCCTAAGTCGCTGACTACTGGGTCAGCTCTAAGGGGTGTGTTGTCAATATGATAATTACCAGGGATGGATGACTTCCCAAAGGATACTATTATGCATTTCTTAGCATTTAGTTTTAGTCCATGACTCTAACACCAGTTTTTTGTCTGTGTCACCCCCCTCCTGGAGAACATCTGTGTCAGGTGTGAGATTCAATGACAGCTCCTAATTTGCAATTATCTGCAAATTTAGTCAGCCAGAGACCACTGACATTGGCCTTGACTTCTGAGAAGTAAATGCCAGAAAGGAGTGGTCCAAGGACTGATCCCTGAGGGACTCCACTTGTGACTGGCCTCTTTGTAGAGGTGGACTCCCAATTCTAACTTCTTGGGTCCTGTCTGTGAGCCAGTTGGCTATCCATTGGGTGACATACAGGTTTGTACCTAACCTCTTGAGTTTGTCAACAATGCCAGAGTGGAGTATTGTGTCAAATGCCTTGGCCAGGTCAAGGTAGGCACTGTGAACGATTTTGCCCTCATCCATTGCTTTGGTGATCTTATCGAAAAAGTCCACCAGGTTGAGTAGGCATGATCTGCCCTTTACGAAACCAAACTGGGTTGAGTCCAGTGTCTGGAGGCTTACTATAGCTCTATTGATCATCTCCATGATAATTCTTTCCATGGCTTTACATATAAGACTAGTGAGACTTACGTGTTTGTAGTTTCCAGTGTGTGTAGATGACCCAACTTTGTGCAGAGGGATGACTGTTGCCATTCTCCGTTCATGAGGCATGAAGCCTGTTTGGAGGCTACGGTTAAATAGTAATTCCAAAGGCCCTGATAGGTCATGTTTCATGCTATTTAGAAGGCATCCTGGGATATTGTCTGGGTCCCCATTGATGCAGTGTTATTGGTCTAAGAAAGAGAGCATTAAGGACCTGGTCCCTAGTGATAGTAGGGGGAGTTATATTTGATGATATTTCCTGAGGAAAGGTTGAGGGGGAGAGTGGAGTAAAGCTGGAGTGGAATTTATCAGCCAGGAGGTTTGCTATATCTTCTGGCTCAAATAGGTGGCTCCATTTACAATGAACTCAGCACACAAATGTGTACTGCCTTTCAGGTACAGACATAGCTAAAGAATGCTTTGTGATTGTCCTTGGCCTGGTAGGCCAAACTTACCTCACATTTGGCCTTGGTAGACTTTATTTGTCCTCTGAGTTGTTTGTTTAGTTTAATGGTGCTTTTATCCTGCTGGGTGTTGCACCTCCTAATTTTTGCCATGATTTTCTTCCTCCTGTTATACATCCGATTGATTTTGTGATTTCACCAGGGTGGTTTGTTTTTTGAGTTAGTTGTACTTCTTCCTGGTGGGTACAGCTGCCTCTATACAACTATTAACTTGCTTGTACAGGGTTTCTGTGAACAGTTCTGCATAGGCAGAGATGTTCTCAGGGTTTATAGGGGCTTGAAATTTTTCCAGGTTCTCACTTAATAGCAGGATGTTAGTCTTAGAATACTTCCTGAATATTCCCAGTTTAGCTGGGGGTCCAGGTTTTATTTTTACTTCAAAGGAGACCATTTTGTGGTCTGACCTTACCAGGGAAGGCATTACAGTAGGGGTGGCAGCACTCTCCCATATTAGTGAGGACCAGATCCCATATGGTTGCACCTCTAGTTGGTGTATTGACTATCTGGTCCAGGTAGTTTGTGTTTACAAAATCCAGGAATCTCTGTGCATGTATGTTTGATGTCGTATAGGATTCACAGTTAATAATGGGGTAATTAAAGTCACCCATTAATATGGCATTGGGTTGGATGGTTAGTGTTTCTAATAAGTTTAAATACATGGTATGGGTTTCCTGGGTCATAGAGGGGGACCTATAGCTTGCAAAGAAGTAGTACTGGATTTTACCTATGGTGATTTGAACATAGAGCAGGTTAAGTGCATTGTCCTGTTTACCAGCCTTGAAGTATACATCCACCTTTAGTTCCTGCCTGTGATGTAGCTGGTCTAAATGTGTGGAAGGCATTATAACCTGCACTGTTGCTGTGCTATCCATGGCTTTAAACCATGTCTCTGAAAATGCAGAGACTTTAGCATTCTCTAGGGTAAAGAGAGCTTCCAGGAAGTGGAGTTTTTTGTTAGGCTCCTAGCATTGAGCAGCAATACCTTTAGATTTTCTTGGTTTTGATTTGCGTCAGAAGTACTTTCAGTTTGGCATTGCCTATAAAAGTCACTATGGGGAAGACAATGTTTTAGCTAATATTCGAAAGCCTAGAGGGTAGAGGTACAGACCACCCCTGGCAAAGCAGCGTGGTCTGTTGACCATCTCCTCCCATGCTGACAAATATTGCACCCCCTTAAAATGACACCAGAAAATAAGCCAATTATTAAAGTCAATCATCTTTTGTTCATATTGTGGCACCATCCTTGGAGAAGGTAAAATGCTGCTCAATGCTAGGCTCACACAGCCTGAGATACATATTCCAAAAGCTCTATGATGTCTATCTTCATATAGTCTAGGGAGGTACGTCTCAGGTCATTTACTCCCACATGGACTATGGCTGAGTTATATTGATAAATGTGTGCCAATAACCTGAGGGCATGTGTAATGTGGTGGATCCTAAGCCCCCGATAGGCAACTGACCGTGGGTGACTTCCCTCATGGGCTTAGAGGTAGAGGCTCCATGAGATGCAGATCTATGTGTTGATGTGGATGTTGTTTTGAAAGAGTGCGTTTGGGGCTGCTGAGGGTATTTCTAATGTGTACTTTGTCTAGTAGATCTTTGTGGTTTAGGAAGGTTACATGTAAGTGCCTCAGTATATGTGGGTCTATATGTCTGCTTTGAATTGAGTGTGATGGGTGCAGCATGTGTACTACTGACAACCTTATTGACATTAGGAGTAGTTTTATGTGAGAGCTTTGCCTCCAGTGACATTGTGTAAATACATCTCTTACATACCGTAACAGTTTGTTTGAGAATTAATTGATTGTCAGTAAACATGAGGCAATTTCTACATTAACTCAGGATGCCCATATCCACCAAGCCGGTAACAGAGACAGTAGGAAAGCTCATATCCATGGCAACAGACCCTTTTTTGTTGATTAGACTGTTGGAGTGAGAATATCAATCTCTGTCAGGAGTATCCGGTTTTCAACTATGTGGACAGTGCTTGTTACTGCAAACTAGTTGTCCTATGTGCAACTAGATATTGGAGAAATTTCAATTGTGCTTTTACTGGAAAAATGTCACTCAAGGTGTCTGAGTCTGTGCAAAGCACTGATAACACATGAGAGAAAACTAATACATATACCCTGAAAATTTAAGGATGAAGTATTTAGGCAGATATTCTGAAGTTAGAAAGAAATTAAGCAGTACTTACTGAAAATAAAGAATTAGCTTGTCAAGAATGAAGAAGAGGGGAGTCATATGAATGGCTACTGCCTGGCTACTACTAGTGCTGGTCTCAGCACAGTTTCACTCTGTTGTGATACAATACTCCTTTGCTTCTTCTCTCACCAGAAGCAAAATGTTAGCACCGATCCCAAGAAGAGAAGCAGGCCACAGCCTGTTTGTTGATCCACAGTCTTCTCCCAGATGATGCAAGGGTCTGTAGGCTTGTAGACTTTTTTTCTGGTAATTGCTTCAAATAGCAACCAGACCAATCAGGTACATTAAGCACAGACACTCACTCTCCAACCAGAAATAGTCAGGAATCAATGCATTCTGCTCCTACTCTCACCAGAATTGGAATATAAGCACAGATTCCAAGCTGTCACCTATAAAGCAGTTATTAGACTTTCTGGTGATCAGCAGTCCCCAAGAAATAATGTCACTGTTCTCCTTCTCTCACCAGGGGAAAACAGAAGCACTAATCCTGCAATGACTACTGAGAGGCAGAATGTGGGCTCTCCAATAACTGGTGGTCTTGCAATAAATGCTTAAAGGTAAGATGAAAAAATGTTTTATCCTAAATACTGCAGTGTGCACTAATCAGTTAGATATGAAAGTGGGTAACTTGTCTAAAAAGTTAAGTTTTAGTGGAGAGTCACTATTTTTAAAAGAGAAAGATAGATTGAAAGGGGGTGGGCACTTTTGTATTCTGGTACTATGGAATACAGTAGGATGGCCAATAAATTTAAATAGTTGAAGGGGAGTGATTTCACAAAATGATAATTTTGTACTTACACCAGCCAGTAAAAGCAGAGAGGAAACAAGATATACAGTATGGTCAAATTAACATAAGGGGAAGCCAACTAGAAAGACAGTGGTGTTTAAGAACACAACAGTAACAACATGGGAGGGTGAGAAAAATTTCTGTCAGACTCGCAAGAGACAGAGCCGTGGTCTTTTAATATGCAGTTAAGAGCAGAATACAAGTAAAATACAATGTAAAGAAAACAAATCCCAGTATACAAAATAGAAAAAAGGCAATACAGTAATACAAAATACAAGAAATAAAAAGCAAACTAACCTTTCCCTCATAGCAAACTGTCGCAAAGTCTGGTGAGCCTTTCCAGTAAAAGTTTACTGAGGCAAATGACCTCATGGAGACAGTATTGGCACCCAGGTGCTTGTCCAGCATGCCTGCCCATTGATCCAGGTATTGCATGCCTTTGTGTAAGTCATCATTCATACCATGCAATACACAAATCATGTCTGCCATGATAGTGGTGGTGGTGGTATCCACCTGTCCCTGGATGACTGCCCTACACATTCATTATAAAATGTCCATTTCTATACCCGGTTCAGTCAATGACCAGGAGCCACAGCACTGCTGACTAGTTTCCCCACAATTTTTGTTAGCATCACTGTCCACTGATGTTGCTGCTGCATGTGTAGGGTATAAGGGTTCTCCCTGTGTAGAGCTGCAGATATGATATGTCCTTCCACAACCAATGGAGATATGGGGTGGGTTACACAGGCAACAGGGCTGGTGTCACTTGATGTGGGTGGTAGTGTTCCCTCCATAGTTACTGTTCCCAACAATGACACTGTGCCCTCAGACTGTGCTAGGTTAGACAGCCATGCCATGCCATACGTGGATAGACTGAAAGTCCTGTCACTTTACTCTGTATCATATTGGCTTCTGAAGGGTGACTTGCACCTGGCGTACAGGGCAGTCTCTGACCCTGTACTTATGGAAATGCTGCACATCCACAAATCTAATGGCACAAGAGCCACTCACTCTATGGATCTTAACATAACCTGTGACATTAACAGAACATGCTTGAGAGACAGATATGTCTCCCAAAGACTGCCACTCCTGTGGAATAAACTTCCAAATCACTCTAAGCAATCACTGACCCTATTCAAGTCCAACCTAGACAAATGGATGGGAGACTACAAATTTACTCCAGGGTGGCACACATGTCCCTCATGGATAGAGGTAGTCGGTGCAGAACACATACTCACTCCACGAATTATGTCCACCTAATAAGGATAATTCCTGCTACTTGTGATGAACATGGCTAGGCTTGTAAGGGATGTAGATCCGGTAGCCTAGTAACCTTGTATAAAACTATGAACCTATGTCAATAGTTCTCAGGGGGCTGTTATAGAAGGAGCATGTAATGCAAAGGTAGCATTGGCCATCAATACACAAATTGTAATACTTGTAGTCATACTGTTCAGCCACACCTCAATATATCATATGTCAGTGACAGCAACATTGACAGTTAAGTGATCACAGGGTCATAGGACATTATTAGGCTGATAGCCAACATCACATGAAATCCTAGCCATTATTATAAAATGAAAGTAAAAATGCCTATATGTATATTATAGAATATAGTAAGACCATTGTGCGTATGTGTATATTTGTTGGATTGCATTATGTTCTGCCACTGTCCATATGGGACATGTGCACCACACCATAACAGAATTAGCAATCACATGCAGTGTTCTCAAGATGGCTTGCAGAGGCTCATGGAAGGACTGTTTCATGATTTGTGTGTGTGTGTGTGTGTGTGTGTGTGTGTGTGTGTGTGTGTGTGTGTGTGTGTGTGTGTGTGTGTGTGTGTGTGTGTGTGTGTGTGTGTGAGTGCATATATGACATGAGGACATCCTTCATTCCTATGCAGGAAGGATGTCAAGTGGCCAAAGGATAAAGGAGGAACTGTGGGGCTACATGAATGGTACCCCAAGTGGTAGTGAAATGAGCTGTTCCAAAGATCAAATGACCATAATGTACCAGCAACCAAACACATAGCAGTAGACTGGGCCTGAAATGAACATTACACCTGTGTAGGCATAGAATATGAATGCCATGCAATGTCACAGTAGCAGCACCACATATGTCTGACTGTAACGCTGTCACATTGTACTTTATGGAGTATGATAGCTTCATTGTATGCTGAGGAGAACATGTTGCAAGCACTGTAGGGCATAGATGTGGAGTCACATCCGTATGTAAAATTGTTGCATAAGTGATAGTTATATGTATAGACACACAAGTAGCTTGCTGTCAGATTAGAACCCTTATATGTGTAGTTAAAGTATATTACAAACACAGTAGTTAATGGTACTGCCATAGCACAGGTTTGTCTTAAATACTGTCAGGGTGCATGTTACACAGGATGACATAATTATTGTATGCTACAACAAGATATTTTGAGGGTGTTGGAAATAGCTGTGAACACACATATTGTTCTAAAACTACCTACTTACAGAGCACAGTGCTTAACATGTGCCAGAGCACAATTCTAGCTTTTATTGTGTCAGACAATACTTTATAGCTGACGACATCAGCATAGTCTGGTAAGAAGAATATGGTCATAGCAGTTTCCCACATGCTGGTGTAAAATCCTCTCTTTAATGTCAAGCAAGTGCACAAACACACACATACACACCAGTTGACTCCAGTGAGAACAGAACTGCTACCTATCTAGGTACATGGACTAGAGACCTCTGTATTTCATTAAAGCACCGCAGCACAAGTCTGACTTTTACAAGGCTGCAGAACAGTTTATAGTGGATGACATCATCATTGGATGTTGGATAGAAGATATTGAGAGGCCTGTCTGAAATGGATAGTTAACCATGTCCAACTGTCAAGATATTAAAGATCTGCATGTTACCACATTGATAAGTGTGCAAAGAGTAGCATTTGCTGTTGTGTTTCCAATGTGCAGGTATACCTTAAAAAGACAGGTTTTCAAACTATTTGCAAACAGCTGCCCACATTACTACAAGTATTTGAAAATATGAACATGTATTGTCAGTATAAATATGTCCATGGTTTGTAAGAAAGCATTTATTTATTTCTGTAGTGTAATTGACATATTTATGAACAAGGACTGAAAGACCATGTTTGAAGTGCATGGGTGGAGGTAACAGATTGCTGCAGTGTAAATATGTGTTCTTTTCTTAAAAAGTGTCTTCCCTTTGTGTTTTTACATGTACTTTCATAGAATGAAGACTAAATGAGCAGCAAACATAAGTAATACATGTTATTGTGCACTTTCCATACCGCACCACTGAGCAGCTGGTGTACAAGATCGATGGCAAAGTGCTTGCACATGCAAAATACACATTTCAACTGCTTTCCCTGTTTATGCATAGTTAAGTGGCAAGCAAATATGAGCATCATTGCTAAAATTATGAGAGGTCTAAATACTGAGTATATGAAACACACCTGTGCTTAGTTGACTCTGTGGCAGCAGGTGTAAATGCATTGGCACATTTCTTTTGGAGATAAGATGGTATAGGCTTCAAATCCAGATATATGTAATAGTTTTAAATAAGTTTTTATAATGTAATTAAATAATTCTTTATACCAAATTCACTATGTGTTACCTTGGTGCAGCATGTTTAAACTGCATTGTATGGTGGGGTAACCACACCAAGGAAGAGCCATACACCATCGCTTGGCATTGGTGAGTGATGCCAAACTCTGTGCAAACACAGAGGCCAAAAAGTAAAGGGCTCCATTGCTTTTTTTTAACGTATGTGTGTTGTGTCTGATTCTATTTTCTGACCAGCTTAAAGGTGGTATAATAGGGTAGATAGGAAAATGGTGACATGAGGGGCAAGCAGGGAGAAGAACAATGTGAAAGCAATATAGGAATGTGCAAGATGAGAGGAAAGAAAGAACCATAGCTATCCACTTTTTCAACAGTGTAAAATGAATATGTTTAGAATTTGGACTACCACCTCAACAAAGAGGGATGACAACAACGCAAGGATGATGTATAGCTAATTGGACCAAATCAACTGTGTCAGAAAGACATGTGTATGAAGTGGAGAGCTATGTATAGGACAATTTTTTTGTGGGACACGTCCCCATTTTTTTGTTTTTACTTCAGTAAGAGAAGAATGTTGGGTAAGGGACGTAGGTATTTCTGGGTCAGGTAAGTAGGGTAGGTAAGAAAGCAGATGCAAACAAGACAAACAAGACAAGAACCAGGCATGGTGATTGGCACAAAATGTTGGGGAACATCATAATTAGGGTTAGGGAGGAGACAGCAGATGCCCATGCCAGTCAAACATGGGGACAGTGAGAATCTAGTCCTCACCCACAGAGCTGTCATCACTATCCCCTTACTCCGCTAGCTGTTGGAGTGCTTGACTTCTTCTCCTATGGACCATAAGGGAGAGCAACCTCTCCATCTGGTGTAGGTGTGCACTAACAGTGCTGTGCATGGCCCTACACACCAACCCTGGCATCTCCTGGCATGTGATAAAATCCCCACCTCTGCCAATACTCCCAGAGTGTACCACAGCATCAGCTGCCAGAGTAATGCTACCTGAAGGTGTAGGTAGTGCAGGGGCAGCAGAGGCAACACTGCCAGGTTGGGTCCCAGATGTGCTGGGCATCAGTGCTGGAGTTGGTGAACTGGGAGCAGGCTAAGCCACTGAGGTTGGCCTACCTCCTTGTGCTATAAAGCATTCTGTGATTTGTCAGAGATGGATGACCTGGAAATGTTTTGACAACATGTAGAAAAAAAGAGAGATAAGGGTTGGGGTGAGAGGAAAAAAAAAAGAGAGATAAAATTAGTACCATCATATATGACATACAATGCATTATCACAATAATAAAGCATTTTATATGAACTTTTACATGTAAGTATACGTCTTAACAACCACAAACTATATTTAAGGATTGCTCAAAGTAATCCTTGCAATGTGCATATATTGCACACACGCTTAGTCCACTTATACAGATTAAGTTAACAGCAGGGCATTTATGGCATTTGTGTAGAAATTAATTTATGTAATATTTGTAAAGGATTTTACTATTTTATATTTGTTATTTGTGGTATTTGAACCCACAACATCTGACTACAGTCTTAGATTTGACTCCTACAGTTGGCTTGGGCTACAGACTGAAGCATGCATGCTTACTTTTACAGTTAGGATATGCATGCTTACTTTGTTACAACTGTATAGAAAAGAAATAAATTTAAAAGCTAAAATAATACTTCAGTTGTGCTGCATACATACCACCTTGCTTCCCTCAGTCTCTCTAGATGCTCAGCATGGGGCTCTCTATTTGCTGTAATCTCTGCATTGGCTGTCCAATAAAGAGAAGAGAGTAAGAGGAGAGCATTATGCATACCAGTCTTGTCTATGTGCAGCTTTCTATCTACTATAAATTCTCTTTATCAGTATACTTACAAAACTGTGGGATGTTACCAGTCCTGAACTCATCCGGCCACTGGTTGAATGTATCCCTCTTGCGCCTTTTTCAGGTCATTAAAGTGATTCTTACACTGTTTTCTGGTGTGTGGAATGCCAGTTGCAATAGAGAGAGCCTTGGACAAACTGTTCCAAGCCTCAGACTTGGACTGGGAGCCAGTATAGCCCCCTGCAAAAGCTTTCTGCTGTGGCGCTTTGCAAGGAGAACAATGAAGATTCTGGACTCCTCAACATCCCACCTCTGTGCCCAAAATTGGGAACTTTCCTTTCTTCCACCAAACATGTTCAACTAGGGAGAACAGCAATAGCTAAGAATGATTTCCCACCAATGCCTGTTATTGAGTTTACTGGTAGTGCACAAACCTGAACAACAATGCCAACTGCGTTTGCATGACAGTAAGTAGAGAGCAACAGTGCCAAACAGAGAGGAACGTTTTTGAAACTGGAAGGTTATTCTGACACTTGGCATTCGTTTGAGGGTTGTTTGCTGCTGCAACTGTTAGGTGATTTAACTTTGCACACATGTATTAGGGCCATATATTTTATGACCTGGCACATATGGGGGGGGGGGGCTTTACGCACTGATAAAATTAATTTTTATAATGTGGGATTCAAACCTATGCATAAGAGACAAAACATTTTCTTCCACAGTGTTGATTGTTCATCCTTGCCACAGAAGTGTTTCTTGGGCATACTTATTATTTACATATAAATACACATGACACAGAGCCAAGAATTTGGGATTCCGCATTTCTAATGAGTTCACATCTCATTTGTATCTTCACCATGCTCACAGCCCTGAAACTACACTATAAAAGGGAACTATGTAACAAGGGATCTTGAAGTTGAGGAGACTTGTTTATGTGGATAACGCAGAAGAAGATTGCTATTACTTTGGATTTATCTGCACAGAAGACTACTTATCTTGATAAAGTATTATTTCAATATCAGTTATATATTGGATATGCTCACATGTCACTAGGAAAATATATACGCATTAGCAAATGCTAATTTTATCTGTATGCACTTCTTAGAAGTTTACTGATGGCAAAGCCATTTTGACAGGGCATTTTACTTTCTCAGATGCACAGCATTATTTAACTTTTATCACAGGTGTTAATAGGTTCAGAGGTTCATATGTGTTTATTAGGCTAATGACCACAAGGGTCTTTTTAAGCCTAGCCATGCATCCCAAATCTCTGATGAGTTCTGATACCCTTGATAAGTGTAAGTATGGGCCTGGGAGATAAACCATTTACAGGTTACCTGTTAGCATCCGAGACATAGGTGCCAAACCAAGGTTGAATTTCCAGTTTCCCATCCAATTGTCCAAGTTGCACGTGAATTGGATTAGGGAGGATCTCTACTTCACATGGATGGGGAGCCTGTTCCATAGATAAGTTACTCTCTGGAATACATACTTATCTCTCCAGCAGGTTCTATTTTTATCACAGGCAAGGTTTAAGTCTTTAGAATGGGTAATTCTGGCACTGTGTGTTTTGTGGATATTCAGGAGCTCCATCAGAGTGGGATCTGACAATGCCCTGTGTGCCAGGCATAGATCTCTCCCTCAAAAGCCTGTAGGAGACAAAATACAGGGACATGGCCTTGAGACAGTTTGCATAGGACATATTACTTATGCCCTGTATTCTTTTAGTGAGGAACCTCTGTGGATGTTCCAGTTGTTGGTTATGACTGGTTAGGTACATACCAGAGGGAGCATTATACTCAAATATAGGTCTGATGAAGGCTGAATACAGTGGAACAATGACTTCCTTGGACTTAGATACCATACCTTTGTTTATAAGTTGCAACATTAAATGATTTCCTCACCACTGTAGACACATGATGATCAAAGGCTAGATTACTATCTATGTGTGTCCCTAAGTCCCTGACTACTGGGTCAACTCTAAGGGGTGTGTTGTCAATATGATAGTTACCAGGGATGGGAAATACTATTATGCATTTATTGGCATTTAGTTTTAGTCCATGACTCTGACACCAGTTGTTTCTGTCAGCCCCTCCTGGAGAACAATTGTATCAGTGTGAGATTCAATGACAGCTCCTAATTTGCAATCACCTGCAAATTTAGTCAACCAGAGACCACTGACATTGGCCTTGACTTCTGAGAAGTAAATGCCAAAAGGATTCCACTTGTGACTGGCCTCTTTGTAGAGGTGGACTCCCCAATTCTAACTTCCTGTGTCCTGCGTGTGAGCCAGCTGGCTATCCACTGGATGACATACGGGTTTGCACCTAACCTCTTGTGTTTGTCAACAATGCCTGAGTGGGGTATTGCATCAAATGCCTTGGCCAGGTCAAGGTAGGCAGTGTGAATGATTTTTCCCTCATCCATTGCTTTGGTGACCTTCTCAAAGAAGTCCACCAGGTTGAGTAGGCATGATGTGCCCTTTACAAACCAAACTGGGTTGGGTCCAATGTTTGGATGTTTACTATATCTCTATTGATCATCTCCATGATAATTCTTTTCATGGATTTACATATAAGACTAGTGAGACTTACGTGTTTGTAGTTTCCAGGGTCTGTAGATGGCCCACCTTTGTGCAAAGGGATGACTGTTGCCTTTCTTCATTCATGAGGCATGAAGCCTGTTTGTTGGCTACAGTTAAATAGTAGTTCTAGAGGCACTGATAGGTCATGTTTCATGCTATTTAGAAGACATCCTGGGATAATGTCTTGGCCCATTGGTGCAGTGTTCTTGGTGTTAGAGAGTGCATTAAGGACCTGTTCCCTAGTGATAGTTGGGGGAGTTATATTTGATATTTCCTGAGGGAAGGTTGAGTGGAAGAGAGGAGTAAAGCTGGAGCTGAATTTATCAGCCAGGAGGTTTGCTATATCTTCTGGCTCAGTATTGGTGGCTCCATTTACAGTGAGCTCTGCACACAATTGTGTCTTGCCTTTGAGGTTGCAGACATAGCTAAAGAATGCTTTCCGGTTGCCCTTGGTCTGGGAGGTCAAACTTACCTCAAATTTGGCTTTGGTAGACTTTATTTGTCCTCTAAGGTGTTTGTTTAGTATAATGAGAGTGCTTTTATCCTGCTGGGTGCTGCACCTCCTAATTTTTGCCATGATTTTACAACTGTTTCTCTTTACATTCTTCTATTGTTATTTCAGTGAAATGTAAATGTCCTATATTGTCAATGACACAGGGGTATTGGCCTTCTAGGATGACCCATAGACACCTCTAGGGGAGTGCTGGCCAGAGGTAGAGGTGACTGGCAATTGCATAAAAATGAATGTTACGTGGTAAATGTGTACACATGTTTTTAGAACAGTTTTTTATAGCATTTAGAATGATTCACTGATGTTTTATTCCTTTCTTTGGTATAGACATGCTATTTTCCTGTTGTTTTGGGGGTGGAAGTGCCAAGTTCCATCTCTGTGTTGCCGCAACCAAAATGTTTTAAAAAGGTTTACTTTGCTATTGTTACTCCTTGTTTTGGATCAAGCATTTTTGTGTGTGACTGTGATATGTTACAACCACACAACCCTTTTTATATCTGAATAACTTGAATGTTTTTGTTTCTCCAGTGGGTAATATTGAAAAAATAATAATATGTGTTATATCTAAGCAGGACTTTTATTTATGCAATATTTATTTGTAGCATCCTTCTTTTGTGTTTTATGTCACCTAGGACTATGACACGTAAGCATCCCAATCCCTGCAAACCCCCTTTCAGTGAACCCAAATATTGACATGATCATCCAAGCATTTTGGCAACATGGTGCCTTTCTGCATAAGAGACAATGTGATGATATGTCTGGAAGAATGCAAATTTCGAACCAGATTGTGAACAATGTGAACACTGTTGGGAGACACAGCACGACATATGATCAGTTGCGTCATAGGGCCACTGACATGATTTCATCTGCGCAGAGGAGAGCAGCTACATAGGCCCATGAACAGCTGGCTACTTGGTGGGGCCTGCTACAAAGCAACCACTGACACCAAATGAAGAGTTCCTGTCCAGTGTTAGAGTTCAAGAGAGCTCAGTGGAAAGTGCACAACAGCATGTGATTGATGGGGACTATGGTTATTCATCGAAGGGTAAAAGCATCGAATGACATTACATCATAAATGCCACTCATCTAAACCTCCTCATGGGGGGATGTGCCCCCACCCCCTGCTAGTTATATATACCAATTTTGAGATTGCACTATAGTGGGGAAAGGGCAAATTTCCTCATCACTGCTGAAATGAGATCTTAATCAGAATGGCTCGATGAACTGCATGTTCGATGATACATGCCATTCAATGGTTTGTTCTTCAATGGATAGACATGTATCCATGACTGATGCTGTTTCAGTGAGGACAAGTATGTTCCAGGAGGAGCTTCCAGGCAGACTTACCTATATCAATTTTTAAATATTTCTTTTATAGTAAAATAATAAAAGCAAGACTTAAGTTGGTTTAATATATTTTTTTTTTGGGGGGGACTAGTTATAGATTGATATGGTTAACAACACATTCTGGTTCATTACACATGGGCCTGGAGTGGATGTGTCATCCAAGTTTCAGTTAAATGTATTGTTAATGAACATATAAAGACCAACATTTTTCCACCTGTGTTATTTTTATTGTGATGATGGTGTCCTTACATTTTGCGTAACTTCTTCCAGGACCATCCTCCCTAGCAAGTGTGGAGTCATCTGCACATGGTATGCCAAACATTTTTATTTCACTACTGATGAGCATTTCACAGAAATATTCATTTATCCATATGTGTGAAGTGGGTGTCAGGACTACGTGTGCATTGCTTTACCATCTAAGATAGTGGCATCAGTGTTAGTTTCTTAACATATATTGAACTGTATTAGTGCAGCTATTAATTTCTTTCCCGTGTTTGTTGCTGATTATCAGAGATGATCCTGACAGCGGAAATGTAGGACTTTTACCACCTGATGTTAGAGTATCGTCAGACTCTGATGATGGTGGTGGTCAAACGCAGGCACAGTGGTGGGGTGCAGAGGTTGAATCTGACACTAAGGCTGACATTCAGCCATCCCCTGTAATTTCATTGGACATAGCCAGTAGGCCTACACAAACCCATTCTATTGAGCCCTCAGATATTGGACAGATGGAGGGTAAGACACTTGATCAGGGTAGTGTGGTTTCTGTGGCTTCAGTGCCTGTTGACTTTGGCTGTAGCCAAAGTGTGGGCAAGGTGCTATGTAGGAGGGTTGTTCAGGTTGCTCTGAGGAGGTCTGCTGTCTATCCTCCACCTGATTCAGGTGTGTCTTTCCGTACCTCTCAACATATGCTTAGGGTTGTCATGGAAGTGCAGGCACATTCCAATAGGGCCTCTGAGGAAATGCTTAGGGTTGTAGATGTGGCACAGGCTGACATGCTTGACTGCCTCCACCATGTAGCTGATTCAATGGATCCGATGAATGACACATTGGAACAGGGTTTGTCTGTAATGGAACGTTTGCTGGGATGGGGGTGGCATCCATGTGGGTGTAGGTCAGCCACAATCATCTGATGTTAGCTGATGTGACTGTGCATGATCATGCTCCCATAGTGGCACTACTTCCACTGTTCCATCAGTGGTTGAAGTGTCCACACCCAGATATGGCAGGACATGGGGTTGTGGTCCTAGGTGTACTCATGAAGAGAGCTCATCCAGCAGACATCAGTCATATTCAGGTAACAGCACTGCATCTGACCATGAGCATGTCAGTGCAACTCCTAGACGAGCCAGTTTTCAGGATCGGGGATGACAATGATGAACTGTCACCTCTACCATACATGGTTCACACCTGTCTGACATACCAGGATGTCGTAGAGCTAACACAGAGCTTGGCTGTGTTCTTGCAGACACTCACACACCAATTTCATCTGTAGTACCCATACAGACACATACACATAACAGTTACATAGGTCATTTGTGAGGCTTAAAGCTCATTCTGTCTCAGTGGCCATTTCATACTTTATCCAAATGTCTGACTGTTTATCTTTCTTACTTACATGCACTTACTACCTTTTGTGTCATCTGGGCCTTCTGAGCCCCGCACACACACACACACACACACACACACACACACACACACACACACACACACACAAATACAACAACACCCTGTGCAAATGATGATTACTGCCATATCCTTGTTTTCTATCTTTTGGATTCAGGGATACATAAATCTTTTGTCTGATATTCAGGGTGCATAGCTGACTAGGTGCTTAGTATATCTGTTTTGTATGCTGTTTTGCAAATTGTATTGCTTTGTTACAGGTTTTTGTAATGTGTACATCCCTGCCAAACTGTTATACCAAACAAAATTAGACCAAACCATAAATAAAAGTGTGGCAAAGGCCCAAAAATGGGAAACATTTCTCAACATTGTGGTCTTACAAACTTAGCTAATGGAATAATAAGTTTTTGCATTACTATTTTTATGTTTGTTCTGAGGGATATGAAGGCTAAAACTGAAATGTGTGTCACTATTTTCTAACTTCACTCTTTAATGATTTTCCTTTATGAACATATGAGTCCAAAATGTGGACATACATTGACAATCTGTACATTTTAGACATAAGGCCTATTACTTTATAGAGGACACTTATTCACATAAATCAGTGCTGTTACATCTTGATGTAATTGCTGTAAAAATCACCCACCTTAAACTTACTTACATTACCAAGTCACAGTATGCAAGGATATGCCATTCATTTGTATTCTTAGACAATATTTTTTTATATTCCAAGTTCAACACTTACCTTGGAAATGCAGCATTTCCAAGAGTTTTAATTCTGGTCTGACTCTGTCTGATGCCAGTAGTACGCAGTCATTACATGGGTAAGTAAAGGATGTGAGTATTGCCTGGCATCAATGTTACTGTATGTATGTGCATAGGATGAAGTTTTTAGCCCCTCAGGTGCTGAGGAGCTTGTGTGCTATCCGTTGCCTCTTGGCCAGTGTAAGGCCATATTGTGCACGTCTACGCCTGCCTACACCCACAACAGCTGCTGGTTAGTGACTTTATCAGTGGTGGTGCAACCTGTGTCCCTTTCACTTGCAGTGCCTGCTGAGGCTGTTTTCTCAAGATAATGTTGTGCAGCTTGGCACAGACAGTGAATATTTCATCGCATGTACAGGGACTGTACTGCAAGGCTCCCCCAGATGCCTCTAGGCACCAGAACCATGACAGCAGCCCAAACACATGCTCTATGATATTTCTTGTTTGAGCATGTGCCTTATTATACTATTCGTCATTTGGTGTGTGCATTTCTAATGGGCATCATCAGCCACAGTTCCAGTGCAAAACCTGCATCCCCCAGTAAATTGGGTCTATATCACATTATCGAAATTCTAAAATGTCGAACACCATAAGCTCGACCTCCGAATCTCGAAATGTGATATACTTGAATGTTCAGAACAGCAATTTTTTTCTCCAAGGGAAAAAATTTGCTGTTCCAAGAATACACACACACAGCACGAGCACACCAAAATACACAATCCACACATACGCACTTCACAGAACCCTACACTAAACTGTATATACACTACTAGCTATCCACTGACCTTAACCCAACCCTAACCCTAAGGTGCCTAACTATCGCACACTCACCTTACCTGCTCCCTAATCTAAGGTCCCTAACTATCACACACTAACCTTACCTCAGTCCATTTGCACACTTACCTTAACCCGGTCCGTCACCTTTGCACCACAGTCGAGGAAATAGTAAAGCCACAGAAACGGCCCACCGAATACTTTCCCTAGGAAAATATTCGGTGTTCTGCAGCTTCACTATTTCAAGCTTTCGCTGAATTGGGGTCGATATTACAACATTCAAAGTTTTAAGACTTCAATGTTATAATATAGACCCCAGTAAATGACCCTGTGGGATATCCCCATGGTAAACATCTCATACAGTTGAGAGCTATGTCAGATATGCGAGTTGTGGTAACTGCCTGGGCTGCCAGCTCACACATTCAGGTTGATTCTCTTAGCATTATACATGACCTGGCAGTTAATAGAGTAGTAGCCCATTATATTTATGTACACCCTTCCCTGTTCCCCAGGTGGTGCTTTGATTTCTACGTGTGTACATTCTATGGCACCTAGGACTTCAGGATAGAGTGTTACAGGGTAGAACTCCTGCATAGTTTTATTTCAGTCCTCAGCTGTATAGGGAAAATATATGCACACACTGGCATGTTGCAGCATAGCATTCATGAATTGATGGAAGATCCTGGATGCTGATGTCTCTGACACCTCTAGCATGTCCCCTGTTGGTCTCTGGAAGGTTCCTGTTGCTAAAATTCTAAATACTACACATACCTCTCAATTTGCCTCTGCTGTCAGCTGAGGATGACAAAGGTTTGTAGAGTTCCTGTAGTGTGTGTCTCTATTCACCCTGTAGTGTTCTATAATTTCCACCTCATGCAGATTATGAAGTTAAATGGGGTCTAAAAACCCTTCTCCTTCTTGGACAATTGGTTTATCAGCAGCAACAGCACAGACATGGGCCTGCTGCACATACACATGAAAAAGAGCAACAGCAGCCCCTAACATTCATTCTGTGCAGCCTAGTTTTCCATGGCTGTATTCCAATAGGTTTTGGAATTTGCAGGAAAAACCAGCGGTGAGTTTACACAGTTGTTTTATAGCTTGTTAAATAGCTCCTCCATCTTGGATTGGTTGATTGGCATACAGTTCAGCTATTTATGTTGTAATTAGCATGCCACGATGTTTACCATGTTTGAGCGGTTCTACATGGTGTGTAGAGCTGCTTACTGAATACAAAACGGTGAGCTATCATGTGACCATCACGCCACGATGCGCACACAGTTTTAGCAGCCCATGTATTATTTATTGAATCTGGCCCTACATCTAACCCCTTACCTAACCCAAAAATACACAAACTCGCACATAAACATGCAACACCTATCCCTCACCTATCCTCGACCCTGATTCTAACTCACAAACACACCCTCAAATGCTCTCACCCCTCCAACTCCACTCACTAGTCACGACAAAACATATTATCAACATTTGCACCACTTGGTTATCCGTACTTTTGACATTAAACAACACATCCTGCACTTGCTGACAAAATGTATATTTGACAAAACACAGGAGAACCATATAACTATATAGACAGACATAAACAAGGATATAGATATAGATGTAGATATAGATATAGCTATAGTTATAGATATAGCTATAGATTAAATATAGATATAGATATTATGCACAAAAAGACACCACATACACACACATACACACACACACACACAGACACACACACACACACACACACACACATTAGATTGTATTATTTTTTTTTTTTTAGTTCCAACCAGGGAAATCTTCTATAAACTTTAGACTGGTATAAACAAAATATATTTAGAGAATTAATGAAAATGATGCAGTCTTGTAAATTGTGGATAACAGAAAATGCAATCATAATTCAGTAGGTCACTAAGTGCTCTCACAAAATACAAGTTCACCTTCACAGGCTTCGTTTCACATTCCATGGATTTTCTTAAACATAAACAGCTTCAGTATTTCTGTCATAATGCAGTAACACTTATAACAGGTGTCAGTTTTCTCTTGCTCTCACTTTAAGGTTAAATTCCATCCTCTCTAACACTTCTTCTGTGGTAGCATGGATGAGGTCATTAGATAGCATGGATGAGGTCATTAGTTTGGGGTAAAACTACAGAAATGGTCTAGAATTTTTGCATTTCACTTTTCAGTGTAATTCTATTTCTATACACTTTCTAGATGTAGGTATACATCACGATGCTACTCTTAAGGCTTTCTCCTAAAGGTTATAAGAAAACCCATGTTTGGTAATAATTACATTCAAGCCCATAGTGATCATACTGTCCATATTAAGAATCAGTAAGACTAGCGAGATTGATTTCTGATTATATTATGTCTGAGGAGGTTTTGGCCAATTTAGAATAATTATTTCTTGAGTGAGGGTGTGGTTCTGACTTCATAAGAGGTATTTTTAGTGAAGTTACAGGTAAAAGAGAAACATTATTCCACGGGAAAAGGTTGTTTGATGATAATTAAGGTGTTGGAAGTACAACCACTGTCTATATTACAAGCAAACAGATACCGTGGGCAGTTACCAGTGTAAAAAGTTATCATAGTGATAATTAGAATGTAACACAAGGAGGTAAATCCAGCTCAACATTGTAGGGCAGTCCCAAACTGTCTTCCTCTTCAGACTCGACTTCTCTGGGGGCACCTTATTACATTCTGCCCTTGATCCAGGACTCAGGAAAACAGGAATACAAATCTACTTTTTTGTCATTCATTATATAATCTAAAATGTGCCTGTTTTGAATTGGGATTTGCAACAAACCTGTTGAGAAATGTATTGCATCTTCTAGATACATTCCTACCAGGCTATCATTTTGTACTATAAGTAGCATTTCTCAAGTATGTTACTTAGTATACTTCTGTATTATATAACTATATTTAAATACAGCACTGCTTTCTGTTCATTTGACTCTCACAAATTACCTTTTATGCATGAGGAATGATCACTGAGGTTCATTAAGAATGCATGTGGCCAGGCAAGTGTGTGGCCACAGTAAGGACCTGCAGGAAGATTGTTGGACCAAACTGTGGCCACAGGGAAGTACAAGCAATAGTAGTACTCATCCATTGAGCATGTGCTTTAAGGTTACTCAGGCTACTCAGGTAACCTCTGAGTATAGAAAATCTGAACAAAGCTAAAAAAATGGTGTGACAAAGTCCCAAAAATAGGGACAAATTTTAAATATTTCTCTTATAAACAAAAAGTTGTTAGAATAAAAGGTATTGTGTTACCATGCATTTTCTGAAGGATATGAAGTCTGAAACTCAAATGCCTGTCATTATTTTGTAAATTCATTGATTTCAGTAACAAAACTTCAAGACGCCACCACAGCAAATGTGATATTTAACAAAGTGTCAGTACAATGGATACATAATAATTGAATGTGACCTTAAGTTCTGATGTAAATGGCAGTGCACCCAAATTCCACCACGATAACAGTGTGCCATTGAGCATTTCAGATCCAAAGATAAAAACAATGTATCAGCGTATCATTAAATGCTTAACGGCTAAAAGCCAGGACATCAGCACGGTAAAAACGGCAATTTCTAATATGAATTGAAGGTGGTTTTTAACATTGTTTTTACCGTGCTGATGTCCTGGCTTTTAGCAGTTAAGCATTTAATGATACGCTGATACATTGTTTTTATCTTTGGATCTCAAGTGCTCAACGGCACACTGTTATTGTGGTGGAATTTGGGTGTACTGCCATTTACATCAGAACTTAAGGTGACATTCAATTATTATGTATCCATTGTACTGATACTTTGTTAAATATCACTTTAACTGTGGTGGCGTCTTGAAGTTTTGTTACTGGATTACTTTATTTTTCTGCTGGATGCCCTTAACCTGCTTCTGCTGTTTTGTTTGCTTACTTGATATTTTTGCTGTAGTAAGCAGTAACATGGCAAATGATAATGTGGAAGAAATCGAACTTGATTATAACCCAGAATTGGGAATGCGCACTAATAATGTCACAGAAATGGAATCAATGTTTAAGAGACTTATGAATGCTGAAGCGAATGCTCTTTTAAAATTACATAGAACGGACCTGGTAAATGCAGGCAATAATGACTGTGAAGCTGATCATGCACTCAAACTATTGCAATACACACGTAAAATAGAGAATTTGTTTAATAAATTAAAAAATGTACAATGGCAGCGTAAGCATATGGAAGCTTGTCTCTGTTTTCAAGTAGTACCGAGGGGACTTAGAATTCTTAAAATGCCTGCATTTGGATCATTATATCCAGGGCTGTTAGCCAAATGGCAACAATTTAATATTGAGACAAGCTATACCTATATGAAGATGCTTGTAGAACAATATATAGAGATTGAGAATACTCTTAATTGTGAAACTTTAAAACAGCAAAAAATAATTAAATCCTTTCTCAATGACTCTGAATGTAATGAATTTTATGACAATATACGGCATATCTTGCTACATGCCAGACTTGCCAACAATTTTACGTAGGCAAGACCGAAAGATCATTCAAAAGCAGGATATACGAACACCTGAATGACATTAGGAATAAAAAGAACACCAATTCCTTATATAAACATAGTATATCCTGCTCAGAATTTAGGCAATTCACATTTGGTATCTTGGACACAGTTAACATAAACAGCAGAGGTGGTGACTGGAAAAACTTGTTAAAAAAGAAGGAGAGTCAATGGCAACATAGGTTGGCTTCCATGTTTCCCCCAGGATTAAATGAAACAGTGTCATTGATACCCCTATTAATTGAAAGGGCAAATAATATTTGAAATATGCAAAGTGCCAACTTGGGACAACAATTATAACATTGATAAAAATTTTTTTTAAAAAAAACAATTGTTATTCAACAGTTTAATATACCATATATACAATACATATGTACACAACATCAATATATTTTCACAACAAAATTTACAAAACATTTTATGAAATCAATTTTATGATATACATGAATTCTTCTATGAGTTTTTAAATTTATTTAAAATGTTTATATATATCCTTTGTACCAATTTTTAAATATTTTTTAATACTTTTTAAATATTTTTCTTTTCAAATATTTCTTCTTTATTCTTTATATTATAAATATTATTAACTGTGTATTTTTGGAGCTAACAATAATATTTGTACTAGCACAAATTCTATGATTCAAGGTGTTATTAACAAGGTTATGTTTCTTTAAACTAATTTCAATTAAAAGTGTGACATCATGCATTAATTACTATTTAATAGTGCAATTAAAACCTATTCATTGTTTCTGAAGAAGTCTCTATCAGGAGATGAAAGCGCTAAAACCTCTTGTTTACAATAAATGGTTGCAATACTTTTGGCTTACATTGGTGTTACTTTTTGGCGTCCTGGATTCCTGGTTTCCTGGTTCAATTTGTGTTATTTTAACAGTTTTGCTGCTTACTTTCGTATTTGGTTACACCCTCAAATGCTCTCACCCCTCCAACTCCACTCACTAGTCACGACAAAACATATTATCAACATTTGCACCACTTGGTTATCCGTACTTTTGACATTAAACAACACATCCTGCACTTGCTGACAAAATGTATATTTGACAAAACACAGGAGAACCATATAACTATATAGACAGACATAAACAAGGATATAGATATAGATGTAGATATAGATATAGCTATAGTTATAGATATAGCTATAGATTAAATATAGATATAGATATTATGCACAAAAAGACACCACATACACACACACATACACACACACACACACACACACACACACACACACACACACACACACATTAGATTGTATTATTTTTTTTTTTTTAGTTCCAACCAGGAAAATCATCTATAAACTTTAGACTGGTATAAACAAAATATATTTAGAGAATTAATGAAAATTATGCAGTCTTGTAAATTGTGGATAACAGAAAATGCAATCATAATTCAGTAGGTCAGTAAGTGCTCTCACAAAATACAAGTTCACCTTCACAGGCTTCGTTTCACATTCCATGGATTTTCTTAAACATACACAGCTTCAGTATTTCTGTCATAATGCAGTAACACTTATAACAGGTGTCAGTTTTCTCTTGCTCTCACTTTAAGGTTAAATTTCATCCTCTGTAACACTTCTTCTGTGGTAGCATGGATGAGGTCATTAGATAGCATGGATGAGGTCATTAGTTTGGGGTAAAACTACAGAAATGGTCTAGAATTTTGCATTTCACTTTTCAGTGTAATTCTATTTCTATACACTTTCTAGATGTAGGTATACATCACGATGCTACTCTTAAGGCTTTCTCCTAAAGGTTATAAGAAAACCCATGTTTGGTAATAATTACATTCAAGCCCATAGTGATCATACTGTCCATATTAAGAATCAGTAAGACTAGCGAGATTGATTTCTGATTATATTATGTCTGAGGAGGTTTTGGCCAATTTAGAATAATTATTTCTTGAGTGAGGGTGTGGTTCTGACTTCATAAGAGGTATTTTTAGTGAAGTTACAGGTAAAAGAGAAACATTATTCCGCGGGAAAAGGTTGTTTGATGATAATTAAGGTGTTGGAAGTACAACCACTGTCTATATTACAAGCAAACAGATATCGTGGACAGTTACCAGTGTAAAAAGTTATCATACTGATAATTAGAATGTAACACAAGGAGGTAAATCCAGCTCAACATTGTAGGGCAGTCCCAAACTGTCTTCCTCTTCAGACTCGACTTCTCTGGGGGCACCTTATTACATTCTGCCCTTGATCCAGGACTCAGGAAAACAGGAATACAAATCTACTTTTTCATTATATAATCTAAAATGTGCCTGTTTTGAATTGGGATTTGCAACAAACCTGTTGAGAAATGTATTGCATCTTCTAGATACATTCCTACCAGGCTATCATTTTGTACTATAAGTAGCATTTCTCAAGTATGTTACTTAGTATACTTCTGTATTATATAACTATATTTAAATACAGCACTGCTTTCTGTTCATTTGACTCTCACAAATTACCTTTTATGCATGAGGAATGATCACTGAGGTTCATTAAGAATGCATGTGGCCAGGCAAGTGTGTGGCCACAGTAAGGACCTGCAGGAAGATTGTTGGACCAAACTGTGGCCACAGGCAATAGTAGTACTCATCCATTGAGCATGTGCTTTAAGGTTACTCAGGCTACTCAGGTAACCTCTGAGTACAGAAAATCTGAACAAAGCTAAAAAAATGGTGGGACAAAGCCCCAAAAATAGGGACAAATTTTAAATATTTTTCTTATAAACAAAAAGTTGTTAGAATAAAAGGTCTTGTGTTACCATGCATTTTCTGAAGGATATGAAGTCTGAAACTCAAATGCCTGTCATTATTTAGTAAATTCATTGATTTCAGTAACAAAACTTCAAGACGCCACCACAGCAAATGTGATATTTAACAAAGTATCAGTACAATGGATACATAATAATTGAATGTCACCTTAAGTTCTGATGTAAATGGCAGTACACCCAAATTCCACCATGATAACAGTGTGCCATTGAGCACTTCAGATCCAAAGATAAAAACAATGTATCAGCGTATCATTAAATGCTTAACAGCTAAAAGCCAGGACATCAGCACGGTAAAAACGGCAATTTCTAATATGAATTGAAGGTGTTTTTTAACATCGTTTTTACCGTGCTGATGTCCTGGCTTTTAGCCGTTAAGCATTTAATGATACGCTGATACATTGTTTTTATCTTTGGATCTCAAGTGCTCAACGGCACACTGTTATCATGGTGGAATTTGGGTGTACCACCATTCACATCAGAAGTTAAGGTGACATTCAATTATTATGTATCCATTGTACTGATACTTTGTTAAATATCACATTAGCTGTGGTGGCGTCTTGAAGTTTTGTTACTGGATTACTTTATTTTTCTGCTGGACGCCTTTAACCTGCTTCTGCTGTTTTGTTTGCTTACTTGATATTTTTGCTGTAGTAAGCAGTAACATGGCAAATGATAATGTGGAAGAAATCGAACTTGATTATAACCCAGAATTGGGAATGCGCACTAATAATGTCACGGAAATGGAATCAATGTTTAAGAGACTTATGAATGCTGAAGCGAATGCTCTTTTAAAATTACATAGAACGGACCTGGTAAATGCAGGCAATAATGACTGTGAAGCTGATCATGCACTCAAACTATTGCAATACACACGTAAAATAGAGAATTTGTTTAATAAATTAAAAAATGTACAATGGCAGCGTAAGCATATGGAAGCTTGTCTCTGTTTTCAAGTAGTACCGAGGGGACTTAGAATTCTTAAAATGCCTGCATTTGGATCATTATATCCAGGGCTGTTAGCCAAATGGCAACAATTTAATATTGAGACAAGCTATACCTATATGAAGATGCTTGTAGAACAATATATAGAGATTGAGAATACTCTTAATTGTGAAACTTTAAAACAGCAAAAAATAATTAAATCCTTTCTCAATGACTCTGAATGTAATGAATTTTATGACAATATACGTGCTTATGTACACAATCTTGAGTGTAAATTGCTATCCCCCAAAAAGAAGAAATTACAACGAGACATTAAAGATTTTGAACTAGGACATGTCTTCTCATGGCCGAGAGAGACACCAAGATTAGAGAGAGTGATAGAACACGAACATGACCATAATAATCAGCATATTTCTCAACAGAATCGTATGGTCCATAATAATATCTTGGACCATTCTCGCTCTAACCATCATGTGAATTCACCTGAATGCCAACATGAGGTTCCTCTACAGTTATTAGAAGGTAATAGTAGTCGAACAACAAAGACATTGGTCAGTAGCTATGAAGCCAAGATAACAACTAATGCCAATCTACTGACTAAGCAGAACATTAAGAACATTCAATCGGGGGAAGAAGAAGTGATGGCCTCTACATATATTCAAGTAAACAATGAAGTGTCGACATCTCATGATACTGAAACTCTGAATTTAGATGTTAGAAGGAAAACCACATGTTTGGGTTCACATTCTTCTTTTTTAGACCAAACTGGTCGTCCATTTCCACTTCCCATCAGGGAAATGTAGAAATGGACTCCTGTGAGATTCAAAAAGAAGTGGAAAATGTCAGAAGAATTGAAAACTGGCAGAACAAACAGTAATAGTAAGTGACTGTGACCCTGTTATAAATTTATCTAAATATATATTACAGACTCATGAAAGGTCACTATTAAATAAAGGTTTGTCCTTTATACCTTCTAAAACTGTTGATATTACTGATTTTATTATAGAGGTGAAAACCATTGTTAGAAACACTGCTTTTAAAATGTTTTTCAATAATGATTCCATTAATAACGTCAGTATTTTTAAAAAACCTAGTGCATTTATACCTCACTTGCATCCTATGTTAGATGCCTTTGAAAAATCGGTGGAAAGAGATTTAATTAATATGTGGAATAGCAAGAATGTAAAACATCATAAATTTTGTAATTTGAACAATAGAGAATATGATGCCTTAATTAATTTGAGTAATAATGAAGAAATTATAATAAGGCCAGCTGACAAGGGAGGAGCTATAGTTATACTTGATAAACAATATTATGATGATACAATGAAAACAATGTTAAATGAGAATCAAACATATAAATTGATTAATAAAATTCAGCTTAATAAAATTATACATGATATGCATATTAACCTATATGATCTATTTATGTCCAATATTATAAATGATGAACTTTATAAATATTTTTTAGTAGAATTCCCCACTATACCAATTATTAGAGGCCTTCCTAAAGTTCATAAGTGTTTACTTGAACCTAAGATGAGACCCATAGTCTCAAGTGGAGGATGGATTACTGAGCCCCTCTCCATATATGTTGAGAATCAATTGAAGAACTTAGTATGGGGAACTAAAACTATAATTAAAGATACTCAAGAATTTTTAAATACTTTTAGTATAGAAGTAGGGAATGATACTGATGGAGTAGATATATGGATGGTAACCTTAGATGTGAAATCATTATTTACAATGATCCCCAATGATGAAGGATTAGAATTTCTGAGAACATTCCTATGCCATAACCATGTTAAATCTAATATGATTATGAAATGTATGATGCTGCTAGAGTTGATATTAGAAAATAATGTTTTTATGTTCAATAATGACTACTATTTACAGACACAAGGAGTGGCAATGGGCACACCTTGTGTTAACTCTTATGCCAACTTGGTTATGGCTCAATGGGAGTTAAGTTATGTTTTTGCATCACAATTCAGTAATAATAGTATATATTATAAGAGATTTGTTGATGATGTGTTTTTTTCTGTGGAAAGGCAGGGACACTGATTTGGAGACATTTATAGATTACATTAACCATACAACTAATTGTTTGACTTTTGAAGGTAAATGGTTGAAGTCAGAAATTTATTTTTTAGATGTTTTCATTACTAGAGATAATGGAAGATTTACCACAGCCCTGTACAGAAATAATTGTAGGAAGAATAGCTTATTACATCGTACTAGCATGCATCCAGGGCACATCTTTCAGAATATTATAATTAATCAAGGTAGAAGAATATCACATCTAACAAGTGATGATAATATATGTACTCAAACTATGGTTAATTTAAAGAATGAATTTATGGAGAGAGGTTATTCTTATAAAGAGGCTGATGTTCTCCTAGATACTCAGATTATAGATAGAAATGTGAAAGGGAGACCATACTATAGAAAGAATATAGTTTTACAGGCTAATAGACAGAAGAATAATAATCAGTCACATACTAAAGTTAGATTGAATATTCCCTATTCTAATAATAATAATAATGACATAAAAGAAATTATAGATAAAAATTGGGCTATACTAACAGCCAATGATGAAATAAGAGTACTGGTAGGTTTGAGACTGAGTTATAGTTATTGCAATAATAAATCACTTAAAAGGTTACTATGTTATGACAATAAGAATAACTATAGACCCAAAGTCTTCTCTAATAGACATGGAATATTTCCATGCCGACAATGTAATCAATGTTCATTTATGATGGCAACTGATAAGTTTATACATCCAGACACTGAGAGGATATACTATTTTAAGCATTATGCTGACTGTAAAACTAGAGATATAGTATAGCTAGCAAGTTGTCAGAAATGTCATTGCTTCTACATAGGTAAAAGCAATAGAACATTAAAAGAGAGAGTAAGAGAACACATTTATGCAATAAATCATGAGGATGAAAATAATGCACTACCTGAACATGTTTTAAATAATGGTATGGATCATAAATTTAAATTTATGGTTATTGAAATAATTTTAAAAAGCAATAGATTAGGTAATATTAGGAATTATACTGAACAGGAAGAGAATAGATGGATTACTCGCATGCAGTCAGATAAAGGGAAAGGTCTAAATGACAGAACAACAATAAAGCCATTTTTGATTAATAGGTCATTGAAACATAAACTATGACTCTTTTTTTATATATACTTTTAAAGTATTTTAATGTTTATTGTCATATATTTATTAATATATTTTATTATATGACATGAAATTAATTATTTCTTCTCTTTTTTATATATGATTTTAATGATATACATATTTTTTGATACTGTATCTGCTGATACAATATTTGATTTTGATATTTATTTATATGTAATAATGATTTGTGAATGTCATTAATATATAAGCATATATATTATGAATGGATATCCGTTGCTTTTATTATGAACTAGTTTGTTACTGTTTTTATTCACACTAGTTCATTGTTTTTGAATATGTATTTGATTTATATATTGCTTTGAATATAATGCATATTTGAATGTTTTGTGATACTAAATGATATGGGCTATTTAAGTGTTTTTAGTAATGACATTTATAATATGGCTAGTATTTCTTTAAGGTGAATTTTTAGCACCAATTTATACTATTTAAATGCTGGCATTATGAATGATGACTGTTTGTCTGATGAAGGGTTTGTTGCAACCCGAAAGTACTTACATGAAGCTTCTGTTTTTATTTTGTGATGGAATAAACAGTTGAACAATATAGCAATGGCATGATGATATTTGGCTGCTTTGCCATTTCTAATATGAATTGAAGGTGGTTTTTAACATCGTTTTTACCATGCTGATGTCCTGGCTTTTAGCCGTTAAGCATTTAATGATACGCTGATACATTGTTTTTATCTTTGGATCTGAAGTGCTCAACGGCACATTGTTATCGTGGTGGAATTTGGGTGTACTGCCATTTACATCAGAACTTAAGGTGACATTCAATTATTATGTATCCATTGTATTGATACTTTGTTAAATATCACATTTGCTGTGGTGGCGTCTTGAAGTTTTGTTACTGGATTACTTTATTTTTCTGCTGGATGCCTTTAACCTGCTTCTGCTGTTTTGTTTGCTTAAATTCATTGATTTGCCACAAAATTCCAGAAAACCAAAAATGTTATGAGTAACAGACCAAAAATAAGGGGCAAAATGTGGACAGTTGAGAGGTATGGTTGAGTATAATTAATTTAGACAAAATATGCTTGATGGACCAAAACACGTTTCTCATTGTAACAAGGCTATTAGTATATACCACTGAGACGGGGGACCAGAATCAGCAGTCATCATCACCTGCTGAATAACAGAGAGAGGATTAACATGATGAGCTATTTAAACAGACCAAAAGGTGGCACTAGCCTGAGATGCAGACCCCAGTAGGCCAGTACATATAAAAAAGGATGCTGCTCAGACAAACATTTTACTCAGACATTACATGCAAAGGAAACAATGCATTTTTTATATTGAAATGTCTATCTAACAATAATAATAGTCATACATATTGACCCCATCTAGTGCTGCAGTTATAATGAGATAGAAAAATAAGCATTAAATATTTTTCATGACAGCAGAGCTGGTTTGAGGAGGGATAGAACCTGCAGCCATCCTAATAATGTGGGAAGAAGTGCCTTAACATCCTGGCCCACTTGTCCATGTCAAGAGAATACATGCTCTAACACACTAAGAACATATAACAGTCATACTGCAATGTTGCAGCTATGGCAGTAATGGCAACAGTGGCACTGTTGTATGAAAGGTCTACATTTTGGAAATGAATTGCTATTACTGTTTGCATTAAAAAGAAGACAGTTTGAAGCATGGATACTCACCCCAGCACTCTGTTTGTCACTCCAGTCTTCTCCTGAGCAACTGTCTATTCACTTCAGTATCTTCAGGGACTATAGACATAAACAAAGCACTGTGCAATATTTGTGAATGGCATGCAGTGCCAGTTTAAATGTGTAGTTGACATAAGTTCTAAGTCTGCTCTTTAACTTCACCCTCCTATCAATCAATGAGGTCAGAACTGTGGCACTTCATGTCACCATAATGGTGATGGCACTGTTGCCCTGTGCATGAGATGCAAACTGCATGGGTGACAGCCTGGGCTAAACTATTCCAGGTTTCAGTCTTATACCAAGGCTCTTTAAAGTCCTCCTGCAAAAGTCTCTGGCTGCAATCCTAATGGAGAAGGAAAATAAATGTCTGTGATACCTCTTGTGCTCTAAAACAGCTCTACCCTCTCCTTCTCCAGCTATGATGCCTAACCTTGAAGAAT
The DNA here is from genome assembly GCF_019279795.1 of Protopterus annectens. NCBI lineage: Eukaryota > Metazoa > Chordata > Ceratodontiformes > Protopteridae > Protopterus > Protopterus annectens. The sequence goes on along the minus strand of NC_056746.1, from coordinate 1,066,041,558 downwards.
ATCATGGAAAAATGGCAGAAAACTGGCACCCATATCAGGTCTCATGTGTCCTATGTGCTGTGTATTAATGAGCACTCCATTTACATGATTCATGGCAATCTCACATAATAATATAGGTATGGTATTATTATAGCTCATTGGGTCACTTTAGTTAACTATGGAATTATAGTCCCCTCCCACCCCAAAAGCATGGCCCAGACTGTACATGTACAGTAATTCCTGTAGGGACCCATTTGCATACACACACCAAGGAGATGCATGCATGATGGTTAATAGCTCACACAAATTGAGCCATACAGAAACAATAATAAGCTAAACCCTAATTAGCCTAATCATCATGCCCATCCAGGTGAATCTAGACAATACAAAGCACAATGACAGTCACAAAGTCTTATTGTGCTATGGAAGAAACCCCTGTAGCTTACAGTTTGATTCCTGCATAAGGTGAATTGGAAAAAAATGTACTTCACCAAAAATATATCTGTTTGTATAAGGAAAGTGCTACTTTTTACAACTTCGTTAATTTTTAATATGGCTGATTTTAACTGCTTTTCAACCTGTTGACATTAAGGGATGTAATTTTGCCAGTACTTTTAAATGTGTGGGCCAAGGTGTATTCAAAGGAGGATTGTAATGGTACAGTAACTACTACACTGCAGGATTGTTAAGCTTGATGTGATGCATTGAGACGCATAAACTGTTTAATACAGTTTTAGTGTTTTATGCATTGCACAATATATCAGTAGCCAAAATATTTGCACCAATGATAGAGACTGCCATGTGTCCTTGGTCAGTGGCATTTCTGTGATTGTTTTGTGTGGGATGGGTTCAGTAAACTTAGAAGCCTGACATTACTTAAAGAGTGTGGACACAGATATACATAACTATCAGGCACAAAAACAACATACCATATATCCAAGGAAGATACTAGAGGTAAGAATTCTAAGGGCCATGAATGAACAAGGCTGGCAATTCCACTGTTATCCATATCATCAGAACAATGCCTACAAAACAGGCCAAGCAAAAACAAACTATTGCATCTGCTCCACAATCAGCATCCACACATAAGGCAAAGTTCAATGATGCAAAGAAATGAGGTGCTATTCTAGGTCCTTTGGCTCCATAGTGAACATCTCTTTGGCCTTTGTGCATCTATCCAGCCCTACAGTGAATGTGCCTGGGAAGAAATCATAACCAATGTGAATGTGGTTGTTGGGCAGGATTGTGTTTAGGAAACACTGTGCTGCAGAGCCATCAATATGATATGAGGTGCTCAACAAATGCTGGAGATGGAGAAAATCCTGGCCGCTATCAGAGGAAGTGGCACCTCTATGGAGTCCCACGGTGTGGTGCTGTTTGTTGGGCCATGTTCCAGAGACAATCCACTGCAGATGCCCCAGGTAGGTAGACTTATTTCTGAGAATCAATACATGCAAGTCTCCTGTACACCTTTATAACTATAAAATTTAATTAAAGCTGTCTGACTTACAGTATACAGGTAGATTATGTATTCAACGGCCACAACCATCTGCACAAGGTATGCATATAAAGTATTACTTTTTATCATGTTTATAGTTGAAAACTCTCAATTATGTGTGTGTGTGTGTGTGTGTGTGTGTGTGTGTGTGTGTGTGTGTGTGTGTGTGTGTGTGTGTGTGTGTGTGTGTGTGTGTGTGTGTGTGTTGGACACAGGGGATATGACCACCATATCCCCAACACAGACTGCGGACACAGCTTCCATGCCCAGGCTACCTAGACATTACAGAACAGGTTGACGAGGACACTATCGATCAGGGAAGTGTGCTAGCCCCCAGTAGACAGATGTCTTAATCTGCCCCAACACTCATGGGTACAGAGGTCCACTCATGGGTTTGGTAATGGTGCTCACTGGAGACATGGTTATTACAACCCCCCCCCCCCAAGGCTGGTGTGTCAGTGGCAGCAATCCAATGTCTGTTCAGGACCATTATGGAGGTGCAGGCTATTACCACCAGAGATAGATAGTGAGGGTGATCCAGAATGTGCATGGTGCCCTAGAAGAGTGCATGTCCCGTATGTGTGATTCCTAAATCACTCACTGGAAAATGCAAGTCTATCCACGGAAACACTCATTTGATGCATCCACAGAAGTTAGCCAATCTGGGCATAGATGACCAAAATTCCATTTCCACAGTGTTAGCACTTCCACAGTAACATCTTTTGTGGTAGTGACTACCCCCAGGAGATGCCATCCTCCTGGTCATACCAATCATCACAGTGGCATATCTCAGAGTTAGTACACCAGCATCTAGCCAAGGTCATGATACATTCAGAGCAACTGCTGGTAGAGCCATCTCTGATGCATAGGATGCTGAACCCTCTGCTGTGCATACCCTGAACCTGTTTAGCAGACCAAAGCCACAGTGCTGCAACTACTGCTGAGACTGTGCCCATGCAGAACCACACTCACACTACCACAACCCCCAGAAATGACACCGACCCTTCTCAATACTAAAGCCAAATCCACCAAATACTAACATTTCGTAGGGAAGCACCTTTTATTTTCATACTCCTCAGCACTCAAACTCAGTCACTTCCCTGTGAAGGACATGCACGCCTGTGCTCTTCTCCACCTGTGGAAATGATGGTAACTGTGCCTTGCCCTTTGTACATTGTTACTTGGGCTGCCTATGTCTGATGCACATCCCAACAAACAGATGATTTCGCTCTCATTTGCACATCTGACAACATGGCGCATCTCCAAAAAAATGACTCGGGAAGCTTTAACAGCCACTAAAACATGCCTTCATAACTCACAACTCATGCTCAACTCTAAAAAGACCAAACTATTACTTTTTCCCCCAAAATCCCTCTCATGAAAAACAAAATTTAAAGTCCTCTCTCTTGAAAATACAATCATTGAAGTCACGTCACATAGCAAACTATTAGGGGTGATAGTGTATGATAATCTTACATTCGACCTGTATATACAAAATTGCATAAGAAAAACTCATAAAAAACTAGGGACACTGCAAAGCCAAAAACTTTCTTACTGACGCAACTAAAACTACACTTGTCACTACTTATTTACTCCACACACTTCTTTATGATGTTCCCATCCTTACTAATCTCTAGGCTTCAGAAAATAAAATTTGAACAATGCTATAACAAAGTTGCTAAATATGCAGCACATACCCCTTTCAGAACCTACCACTGTATTGCACTAAAAAGCCTAAATTGATTAGAACTGTCACATCAACTAACATATACACAGCTTCTTACCACCTATACAATTATCTAGCAACCATCTGCCTGTCCATCACTAAAAACATTCTACACAACTATGTTCCATCAGTCATTGCAATCCAGTGACCAAATATTCCTGTCTACAAACCTAGTAAACATAGTACTATAATTTATGTAATTGCAGCTCCTATGGCATTCCAGTTCTCACTTTAAAGGAATGTCTTAGGTTCATAGGTTTATAGGTTCATAGGTGTGTACTAGGCTAATGGCCCTGGAGCCTTTACAAGCCTAGCCCATAGGATTACTCTGGCATCGTGCCACCCGACATTATTTCCCAGTGCCTCTGCTGAGTAGAGCCACTGGAGTGATCCCCGGGGTGAATTTTCCATTTCCTATCCACTCAAGATTTCTCTTGAAGAGGGGCAGTGACGTCCACTGTTTGACATGTATGGGAAGTCTCCATATTAAATGGCAAAACTCCCATTCCTCCTTCCTGTAACCACTGGTATATCCCCCAAAGCTCAATTCTAGGTCCCTCATTTTTAAATTTTTTACATCTTTGTTAACAATATGCACAGGCCTAGGAGGCATGGCACACATTATATGATTTTATATATATATATATATATATATATATATATATATATATATATATATATATATATATATATATATATATATACATACATATTATATATATATGTAGATATATATATATATATATATATATATATATATATATATATATACATAGACATACACACACACACACACACACACACACACACACACACATACACATCTCACCAAAGACAGCTAGAAAAACAGCTTACTCGAACTTAGCTACTATAAAATGCAAAAAAAAACAAGTTTAAGTCCCACATTAATACCATCACTGAACTACATGGCATCACTACTAATCCAACAGCTGAAGTTGATCATATCAAGTATACCATTAGCAAAATCAAGGAAGAAACTTGGGCTACTCTACAAAGCAAACCTTACCTTTCTGAGCACATTCTTTTAATAACTCATGCCATCAACTCTACTACATGCTGCTCTAATGTTACCCAGTTCAGCAAATTACAGATTATAAGATAGCCAAATTCATCACTAAGCAACAAATCCGTACTCAAGGGCTAAACTGCCTATAATTAGTCCATCTACTGACCATATCATTACTCCAAAATGCTCCTCTACTTCTATACAAGCCACTTCAATGCTCCACCTACATCAATCTGCTCTAAAAATACAACCCGCCAAGTCAAAACCTACTAGCTACCTGCAAATCCAGAAACCTCATGGTACGTTGAAAAAAAAAAATGAACTTCAGCTAAAAAGCCTACACAACCAAAATCTGACATCCAAAACAGACATGGTCATGTGTCTTTCCCATGAAATTTAATATATCTTTGAAATTATTTCAGCAATAACTGTTTGGCTGGCTGCTTTATATCTACAATCAACAGAATTACAAGCTGGGATAAGAAAAACTTGCAGTGTTAAAGATAGATATAAAAATAAAATGCAATACTATTTGTTCAGTGAATATAGTGGTCTGTCTGCAATTCTGTTATTTCTTTCATTGAATATTGTGATCTGTTCCTCACCATCCCTCCCTGTTGGTGTCTTCTTCTTATAGTTGGTGGCTTTGCAGTTGCCCACCCCTACTGTAAATTTGATCTGGGACACTCCTATCAGTCTAGTGTTATTAGCTCATTCTACCCAATACAAAGAGAACATTTGGGAAAGCCGACCCACTTAGTTTAGTAACCTTCTGCTTCGCCATTCTCCCTTTCCTTAAAAAGAATCTCCCTGTGTTCTGCTTAACTGTAACAAAAAAATTTACGCTCGTTTGCTGCCTTTCCTGTAGCAAGTCTACTCCAGATACAGATTTGCTATATCCAGGACTGTTTGTAAGCTTCTGAACCCCCCTAAGCATGTCTGTGTTGGAGGGAAGCCTGCTAGCTTATCAGTGGGACTGGTAAGCACTAGGTAACCTATCTACCATATAAGGAGTGGTTTCTGGCCTAGAAATTGTAGTTATTGGCTGCTTGAGTAATTTTTCCATCTCTCTCAACTTTCTGATTTAAAAGCCACATTTGCACTTGTTTCTTTCTTGTAACTGCGCTTTATTGTCATTGCTCCCCTGTATGTACTTTTGAGCAATTGGTGTGTGTGTGTGTGTGTGTGTGTGTGTGTGTGTGTGTGTGTGTGTGTGTGTGTGTGTGTGTGTGTGTGTGTGTGTGTGTGTCTTCTGTGAAGGTTTTGCACTGGGCTGGCAACTTGATACCGTAAAAACTCCACTGCCAATCAAACTGCGGACCTGTGATCTGCTGTGGCGACCCCTAACCGGAAAAAGCTGAAAGGCATTTTTAGCAGTTTGATAATTATTAATGTTTATAGCTCACTTTGTAAGAAAATGCAATTCATGTTTTACAAAGTATGCAGTAACTTCTCAAATATGTTTTATTCCATTCTATGTCAAAACTTTCTTGCTAAGAAATCGAGCAAATGCTTTTGTATTTCATTATCAATTTATGAACACCATCATGCAATACTGCAAGTAGCGATATCTCAAATGAGTACATCTCATATATTCTTAAACATCATGTTGCATCTTTGCACACCAGAAATATTCTTATTCTTTAAGTATTAATAATTCACCTCATGAGGACTATAAAGTATGAATAATTTACCACATAAGTACTGCAAGATAACTACTGTATCATGCTTACCTACTATATAGTATATACTGTTGTTTTAAAACTGCTTACAGTTTTTCATTTGACAACATTTGAGAAACAGTTTATACAGTCTCTTTAGTGGTAAAACTATAGAAATGATTATTTAAGAAAATAATTATAATTTTGTTTTCATTCCAGGCAAGGCATATATTTCTACTGGCAATGATAGTGTTTCAGTTAAGTCACTCATGAACTCTGCTGCAAATTGTGCACTCCACTACAACAAAGTGATCTTAAGCAGTTATTTGTCAAAGGGAAACAAAACAAACGAGAGAGAGATCAAAGGCCAGGATGCATAGACATTTGGCACAATCAACAGTGCACATTAGTGCTGGTGGTGGCAGTGTGGGGTGTAGATAACTGAGAAAGACAGGTAGCAAGGTACTGCAACGTGAAAAATACTGCAATATGCTGTGCACACAAAAGATCCCATAATGATATGGAAATGAAGGATCCCATGCAAATGAGGGACATGGATTATGCAAATAATGCCATTAAACCTGATGGAGAGCTTCATAAATGTATGAAACAGGCACACTATGCTGTGTTGCAAACCATTTCTGCACAACAAGGAGTTATATTATAAGCCATGACCAGGACAGATGTAGGTGTAGCTACAGCCAAACAACATGAGTTAGTGACCGCCATTGGTGCTCAAGATATTACACATTGCATCTATGCATGCCATTGCAGCCATGCATTTCATTGCAGAAGGTACTCTTCAGTGCCTTATGCACCAACATGCAGTAGACCAGCAGACAGTGAACTAATACTAGGTTACTGGCTGGACAGTGAAGCCATACAACAGCCAATAAATAGAATCAAGTGGAATGTATGGAATGCCCACCTCAGTGAACACAAAGGTAGGTATAGTGTTAAGGATCTTATCTACAAGGACCTTTCAGCAACTAACAATGAACACATTAAGCAAATCGCGGTTGGCCGCTTTGTGCATCCCACACCAGTTCCTCAACATTATACTCCATCACATGGAGGAGCATGTCAGGTTCATGTCAGGTTCTCTGGGACAGCAGAAAAGAGAATCACCACTATGCAGGCATTTTATAGGCCTGCATAGTTCCAGCAGTCACAGATTTTTATTTATTTACTTCCTTCCTTCCTTACTTATTTGCTAGCCAATGGGGTGGCCTGGTCTACTGATCCTTTTCAGTCATGACACAGGCTCACTGAGAAAGAAGACCACAAGGTCAGTTAAACTTCGTACAGTTTGGGGGACACCGTATTGTATAAAACAGAGACATAAAATAAGCAAAACAATTGTTTGGACAAGTAAGAATGCCTTAGAGAGTACTCTGACATCTACCAAGAACAATGATGTATCCTATGTAAATGAATTAATTAGTAGTAAAATGCACATTAATTAATACACTATGCAGTATGTACAGTACAGTATATACACTATATATAATATTTAAGTTGGATACAGTTCAACATTCTCAGTTACAAACAGTGGTAGCCTACACAGCATGATAGTATGACCCTGGAAATGAGTTCTAACCTGGGTCACAGAAGCATGTGCAACCAGCTTCATGTTGTTAGTGATCCTTTAATGCCCTTTTAAAGGCTCACAGTGTATGTTGATTTCTAATTTCATTAGATAGCAGTGAAAATTGTGAGAAGACCCTTTCACCTATCAAAGATTTGAAGGGGGGGGTGGCAAACCAACAGAAGGTTTTCTTCCTCATAGCTAAGTAGGAAGTAGCTTTGTTCTCTTAGTGACAACTTCCTTCTCATAGGGGGCGGTAATCAAGCTTCAAAAATCCAAATAGTAAGGTGATGAGCAACAGGATGACATGTAGAGAAACAGAAAGCTAGCAAATAGCTTTTAAGGCATCACAGTAATGTTTTTAAGGTCGGATGAAAGGACACATTTATGAATCTTTGTTTTGAGAGATTGTAGTTTACTTATGTTATACAATGAGTGAAAACATAGCAAGGGCAAAGCAATCTCAAGTTAAAGTGTAAATACATTTCTAGCTATAGCAGTCCTAGCTATGGGAGACAGGGGAGAGGTTCCTTAGCAGAGCTTGTGCTGAGAAAGTACTTTGGAAGTAATTTTATCAATGTGAGATGGCATGACTGCTGTGTGTTGCATGGGATACTGGTTATGTTTTGGAGCTGTAGATTATGACCCCTATTCACAGCCCTCAAGCCATTTTAAACTAAGTGTACAGCACAACCCATATAGAAATACTTAATATCTTCAAGTACATGTATGGACAGTGGAAGGATGCTTACATTGCCTGGACACATCAGGTGGGCTGCTGAAATATGTGGCATGTCTCATACTGTGCAGTATGACACTACATAAACAGCTACAGCATCAGGGAAGTATCCTAGCATGACCCAGTACAGCAGTAGGATTAGCTGTGCAAGAGCAGGTTGTACAGTCTGGGGATGAAGAGAAAGTTGCTGAAGAGGCAACATCTGTTCAACAGTTATGGACCATGACAAAATCAACACAGAATAAAATGATGCATGCATTATCACACCCATACTATCCAAGGCAGGGGAATAACTGGACATGCTTTGCATCAGAAATAACCTTCCCCACACAAGTTAGGGAGTGAGCAGAGCACAGTAATCATCACTAAAACAGTTAGGGAGACACTGTAAAACAGCTAACAGCAACACTGCCATGTAGTATGGGGTCATGAGAGGAAAATATGATAGCCCTTACTCTGCTATCAAGTTGGAAGTCAGAGATTACAAACTCCAGTGGTGGTGTTGAGCTGCTGTGTTGTGACCATTGGTGATGTCCACTGTGATGGCCTGCAATCTCAGTCAATGTGGTCTATAGCAAGGAAGATGCAGAATGATGGGATTGAGCCTACAGAGCTGTAGCATCCATGACCAGACATAAGCATATCCAGGTGTGGTGCTCACTGTGCCCACAGGTGATAATGTAAGTGTAGAACTGTGGGAATGTTTGAAAATTACCTGGTGAGGGATACCCAGTGTTGATCCTGTGGAACATTGCCACCCTTATCTTGTGACTGCTGACAGCCAGGTGTGTCAGACAATGAGGCCATAGCTGACAGTGAAGCTGTCTTAGCAGTGGTTTGTTTAGTATATGTAGATGTGGCATGTGCCCAATTACCTTTTATCTGGACCTTCTCATGGCCACGTACTATACCGCTTGCAGAGTGGGGATGTGGTTGTCTTGTGTCTCATTGAAGTATCTATGAGGGCTACATTTGTCACCATAGACCTGAGTAACAAGAGCAGCTCTTCACTGCATATGCTGGATCACTGTGCATGTAGTGCATGTCATCACACAAGCCACGAGGCACTCTCACAATCTCCACAATACTGTTGACTGCTGCTGTCTTTGCCTGGTTCACTGACCAGAACATCATACATCTCATAACTTATGCCAAGTGTTGTACTCAGATCAGAAATTGAACTGGAGACATAGTACATTTCAAAGACCTCAAGACCTCTGCCACTCCCCTGCAGTGGGTATGCACACATCAAAGGCAGTGTGAATATAAGTTGTTGTGTGGGTTGGGGACTCAAAAGGAGCATGATGAGGCCACAAGCTCACAGGTAGGCCACCCTACACAGGTGATGTTGTGGATTTGACCTGTACCTCAACCAGGGCCTGAAGTTTTAGTGTTGTGAGGGTATTCTCTCACTGTAGTGCTGTCGACAGTGTTGCTGTGTCATCAGACTGTGCCATGTGCATTCTGCCATCATCATAAACTGCAGGTGACCTGTTGTCATCTGACATATGTTGTCCCATTTTTTGTCCCCTACTAACAGAACCTATAAAAGCATGAATGCATGATACATTTGGAAGCATTTAGATATTTGCATATACTGCCGCCCATACCATATCATATATTGGGGTAGACACTTATAGCATATGAAGACTCAAATATTTTGATATGTGGATTGTTGCAGTGGCAGTCCAGAAAAACCTGAAGCAGAGATTTGCAGATGATCCTTGGTGAATCAGCTCCCTCACACACAGTGCGCTGTATCACAGATGCATACTGGGTAGTACTAGTCAGGTAAATATCCTACTGATACTTGGATGATCGCTGAATCCCATCTGGAATGCAAGGCCAGCACCCATATCTAGGCCACCCTGGGTATGAGAGTCTGCTCTCCCCTCCTAGAACGTGACAGAATTAAGTCCTCTACCACTTCTTTACATGGACATGCCTTTGGCAATATCTTGTGCCTTGTCCCTTGCATGGTTTATCACACTGGCTATCCCTTGCTGAACTTGTTGCAGAGACCTATTGTGGATGCCGATATCATTCACATCCCGCACTACTCCCTTCAGCAACTGGTCATAATACATCTTACCTGTGGTACTAGTGACCAGAATGCACATGTCATGTATGAGAAGGCCCTGCAGTAATACCTCATTATCCTGATTTCTGAACTTTTCCAGATGTCGATTCTCTCAGGAGCCATGGCAAGCCCTGTACAGATGTGGAGTTCACATGTCAATGAATGGGTGTCAGGCAGGCTATATAAATCGTACAACTATATTCATTGGCTCCCTTTCTCCCATTATGCAGCTGTAATTCACAGTATACAGTTGTGTGATACAGTGCACTCTGCAGGAGGGGATCCTTCACCAAGTATCCCCCCGCATGTACACCCCTTCCTGCATATATGTATTGGCTGCATATAGTGGTAAGAACACACTGTTAACCCATTCCCTTCACATGTTGTCATGCCTGCCACTATGTACAGGTGCCGAATGTCCTGCCCTTTCTTTTGAGCCCAATGCCTAAGGTCTGCACTACCACTAGAGATGGACATGACAGGTCATTCTATTGCGCTGTGTTTCCCTTATACATACCACAATTGTTGAGTACACTGTTGGGGCATATTACCAGGTGTGTTTTCTGCCTTTGTATATTTAGTTCTAGTGAGTTACCATTATAGCCCTTCACTGTAGTGCTCTGGTTATGCTACTGATTCATTGTGGCACCACTGTCTCTGAATCACATCTGGAATGCAATTCAATGCACATCCTACCCCATCTTGTGTTAGCCATGCTCAGTATAGCTCTAAGGAGCCATGTCACTGGTTACACTTGTACATGCCACCTGTATGGACACATAATTCTGTGATTCTGCACTATAACGTTTCGGTAACACTCTGTTGCAGTGATATGGTGTCTGTAATGTGATGTACAAACATGCATTCATGCACACAGGGATACCTCAAGTTGACTTGTATAGTGGGCATGGTTTCCTCAAGTGCTGTAAACTACAAAGTACTTTCCTAGTATGCTAGGGAGAGCACACGTCTCTTGTTATTTTTTATAGAGATTTTTCTGAGCACCTTCTGAGAAGGTATGATGGTCTGCTGTGCAAGGTGGATATCTGGCATGAGCTTCTCTGGATGGTGAGCAATACCACTGGTGTTATCCAATCTAGCAAGCAGTACCAGCACTGCTACAATGATCTGTGGTGGTACTACCCAGACCTCCTTTAGCAGTAGGAGGTAGAAGCTAGGTGCAGAGTACTGGACACATATTATATGCATTTCCTCCTGTTATTGTATTACCTGTTGTATCTGTCTACTGAGTTGTGCATACAGTTTTCTATGCTAGATGAGGAATGCAAGTTGAGGATATTGTAGGAGGTGGGAGTGACTATCTCTGCAGTGGGGTGCAAATGTCATGTGTGCCTCCCCCAATGTGTACCTGCCATTGTATGTGCCTAATATGAGTGTATACTAATTTGTTGTCTTTCTCTCATGTTTGTGCAGGTCCAGTTGTGGTGCAGTTTTTGGAGTGGTGGCAGTCATCTTGGCATGAGACAGCTGATGCCTCTGATGATGGGTTACCAGCAATCAGATCTGCCTGTCAGCAGGGGTTGATGGAGGTCACCCTACTGTAGGTGACCTGTCTGTGGACACTTCTCAAGACAGGGGAAAAAGGGTCTCCCATTTTCACCAAACATCAACTGTGGAGACTAATGTCATCCAAAGTGCACCAACAGGCAGATGCCTGCTCAGAATGTTGGATCCCCTCCATGAATGACTGGTTGAGTCACATGACTATCAAGCTTCAACCATTGGACCACTAGAGGTGCTGCCTGTTCATAATGTCAGTCACTTAGATGACTGGGTGTTGATCCTTGGGTTAGTCTGGCATCTGGCCACTCCCCTGACTGAAAAGTAAACTTAAAGCATAGCGCAAGCTAAAGAAGAATTATACATAAGACATTTATTTATAACTAGAAATTAACGGGTTCAGTAGTTTAAAAAATAATATCCAAAAAAACAAAAAAAAACAGTAGTTCACGTTTATTGTGGAAACAAATCAGACATGATGAGTTCAGTAGTTTGTTGATGCTTATGTGACTGCCCTTAAACACAGAGTGCAAGACTATGAGTTTAATAACTTAAGTGATTTTTTTAATCAGCGACACAATTATTTTTTTAAATCATTTTTGCCTCCATGCCTGCCAAATTTCACCCTACCTTATGTCTTTTTATTATCAATGTAGGGGCCCCAATTTACACTGAACAAGAACAGGCTGGGGGTGGGCATTTTCCAGATAGCCATAGAGGACCTGGTACTCCTGCCTTCATCCATGCTTCCACCTATCACTGAGGTGGTGTGCCTTCATTGTAATGTCCAGAGGGTCTCTGGTTTCAACAATCCATGCTGGAGCTGTCCTTTCTTCAGAACCAATCCTAATTATCTTCAGGTCAGAGTATTACATAGCACCCCCTCCTTTAATGACCACTTCATATCAGATGAATGTTATAAGGACATTCCTGTTTAAACCCTAACCCTAGCCTGATGGTTGATGTGAGTCTTTTTTTCACTGTGAGGGCCTACAGTGTCCCCACCAGGTGTGTATGTTCCAACCAACATACTTTTGAGGGCTATTGTCACTGGTCAGATTGAGCCAAGCCCATGCCCTAATCTCTACACTGAACCTTTGGTGTCCGCAATCCTCTGCTTGCTAGTTGAAAGCAGTCGACTGAGCCATCACTTCTCCCACCTCACCCTCCAGGATGGGTAAGCCAGCTTCAGGTTATTCATTCTCACCCTCACCCCCTCTACCTGGCTCTTCCAGCACCTAAGCTGCTACTTGTATCCAGGTTATACAGGTTGTAATCTGGACTTTATCACTCTTTCCCACAGATGAAGGCTTAATCAAGGAAAGAGTTCTGTGTGGAATCAGAAATGTTTAATTTAGAAGCTGATTATTAAAGGAAGCAGATCTGATACTGAAAAAAAACTTCTAATGTGTGCAGAGTGTGCAAACATTTAAAACTTTTATATAAGTACATTATTGAACAGTTAGAAGTACACCAAATTCATGCTGTGAGTAGGAATCAGAACAAAGAAAAGCTTAAAACTATTAAAAATAGTCCTGATGTGCTCAGAATTAAGCAAGAATTAAAATTTATGGAAGTTATGATATCATAATAAAACTAAATGAACCAAAGTATGGGAATAAGGAAATGTCTAAAATCCTCATGGACCTAAAGAAATGATCAAACAGGAAGACTATCTACTTCAAACAAAAGAAAAAGTAGTACCAGCAGTGGCTACTGTACATATTCTGACAAAGTTATAATCATGCACATTAAGACATATCTTGGCAGATATAGATTTCTAATGTTACCATTTGGAATCTCACTGGCTCCAGAAGCATTTCAGAGAGATCAAACTAATATAGTTGAATGGCTATGTGAACATCCCTGATGTCATCTTAATCTGCAATAATTACTGTCTTGTAAAATTAAAAGACAGACTGATAATGAAAGGTTTAATGCCAAAAAAGCACATGCCAAACCTGTGACTTGACTCATGTGCATGGACCATATTTTATCCCAGATGAGGTGAAAGCAGTCAGCCATATAAGACCTTCATGATAAATCACCTCTTATGTACTTCATTGGCATGGTACAGTAATTGTCTAAGTTTATTTCTAACTTGTCAGATGTTGCAGTGCTACTCAGGATGCTTCAGGTAAATTATATAGCATGTACTTGGTCAACAGAGTATAAGAAAAGTTTTTATGTGTTTAAGCACCTCATCATTACAACACCTGCGTTAACATTTCATGAAATGCCCCATGTTTTTATTGAAGGTCAATGCAAATCAACAAGATCAGGGAGAAATCTTATAGTTGGAAGGCAAACCAATACTTGTGGGTCAAATGCCTTAAGCAAGCAATAATGCCCAACAGGGTGTGTGTTATTGTGGAAATAATGCCCACCCATGGGTATTCTGAGGCCTGATGCCACAGGATGTCTGTAAAATTATTGTGTTTTATGTTGTGTTTTACTTACTTACTTATTTTTTATTACTATATTTTCTATATTTTTGATGTAAAATAGTTCCTTTACCTAATGTTTCAAAGTTGCTGTAGTATATGTAAATTGTGCTGAAGGAAGCATTTTACATCCAAAATATAACATTTAAAAAATATCCAGATATTTACTTTTTTTTTGATCCCTTACTCCTAAAATGTGTGGTTTCCTGCCAGTCATTGGCATTGAAGTTGTTAAATAATGATAGATTTGACTTTCAGACTTTATTTCCTTCAGATAATTCATTCTAACATTTTATAAGAGCAATATTTAAAATCTGTTACTATTTTGAGCCTTTGTTCCCCCTTTATTTCAGGATTTATCCAGATATCTTGAGCTAAGAGGTCAACTGGTATGCAAACCACTTATCTGCTTCTGCTGCCACTGGTCAATTGATCTCATTCTGTCATATACATACGCACACACTTGCATTTCAGAAAATGCATGCTAACACAAATCTTATTATTCAAGTAATTTTCTAACAGCAATATTAAAATATGTTCATATTCTGAGCCTTTGTTTCCTCTTTATTTTAGGCTTTATCCAGATATTGTTACACTAAGAGCTCAAGAGGGACGCAATCCTCTTAACTGCTGCTGTTGCCACTGCTCGATCACTCTCACTATTCACACTCTGTTTCACTCACACACACACCTCGCTTTCATGCACTCAGACACAGACAGAAACATAAACACACACATATGCACACACATACAGACAGAAACACAAACATAACACACTTTTTTTTGTTTCATTTAGTTTTTACACTTGCTAAACAGCAAAAGCACTGCATAGTGAGTGTAAAATAGCTTGATCGATCTCGCTGTCACTCACATGCATGCATACACTCACACACACAGACATAAATACACATACACAGGGTTTTTTTTTAATATTTTGCACTCGCTAAACAACAAAAGTTCTGTTTGGCAAGCGTAAAATAATGGCAGTCATTAGGTTACTTTCATTCTGAGCTCCACAGCAGCTTGATATGCTGCCGTGAAATGACAGACTCATTTTTCAGTAGGCATTACCTGTAGATTAACACCCTGCTAGAGAACGTTCATTCTCGAATCAGGTGCTGATCTACAGGTCACCCATTCTCTAATAGATCTTAAAACATACTATGCACAAATCAAGATGGGGTTAGCCATAGTTTTTGGTAGACAGATATGTCATGACTATATCTATGGTAAAAGAATAATAGTTTAATTAAATCATAAACCACTTTATGGCATATTTAAAAATCATTGCATAAAGCAACTGCAAGGTTCCAGAGAGTATTACTACCATTACAAAAGCATGATCTGCAAGTTTAAAACAAGTCTCGTACACAACTGCATCGAGATGGTTTTATTTTCAGAGCTAGAAAGATTTGTTTGAGAAGAAAATCTAGAAATACTTGTTTCTCAGTTATCAGTGTCTTCTAGAAAGTTACAACACCTCATAATTTGCACGCAGGATGACTAAACATTGCCGTTATTGTGTAATGTCTTTATGTCAAGATGACCAGCTAATGCTAAAGTCAGTTCTATGATAAAAGCTTAATTTCCATGTAGAGATGTACTTTCATGTACATAGGATTTATTATTTAAAGGAGGCAATTTTAATTCTTATCTGACTGCAAGGAAACAGGCTTAATAGAAATTATGAATCATATAATAGCAGAGCAAGTGTAAGGAAATGGTTTGTCATGTTTTATATTGGAGAGGTATCATTTAGTAAATATAACAAATGATTCAAAATTGTAAAATCTGCATCTTGTTTACAAATCAGAACCAGAAAGAATGGCTAATATCTCAAGATATTCAGTCTTTACCTTAGATAATAGTAGGAGAATATTTATTTATTTATTTATTTACATTCCCTGAACATCTGAAGCCCAGTTCACAAGAAGGTGAAGATTTAAATGCTACTAACTGTTTGTATTGGAAATCACTTCCAGTGCAACATGTGTGTGTGTGTGTGTGTGTGTGTGTGTGTGTGTGTGTGTGTGTGTGTGTGTGTGTGTGTCTATGTGTGCATTTGCCAACAGTGATAGATTTATTTTGGGAGAGTTTTCCTATCGGGGGAAGGGGGGACATACCTTCATACAGTGTTTGCAGTGGAGTTTTCACCTCGCAGTGTTTTAGATATTTCTGTTCAGTGATGTGACCTGCACTTTTGCTTTTTATAGTGGAACCGTATATAGCAACAGACAAGTGAAGCATATGGTACAAACAGTGAAAGATCTTAACAAAAATAATGAATGTTTCACATTACCTTAGTGTTACTTATTATTCTAGTATACAGATATATATCCTTTTACTATCCATTTGAATATAATCAGTTCAACTTATTATGGGTACATACTCGAAAATCAAAATTATCAGCATTTTTCGTTATTAGTTCCAGGCAATAAACAATCAGCGGCACAGTTGTTTCAAGAAAGACAAAGGAAGCAGAAGGTTTATTTTGATGAATTTGCAAGAAATCTTCAAACTCTGAAATAAAGAGGAAAAGAGTGAGTTTGGAAGTGCACCCCAAGTCAAGAGTACGTTTCAAGGTACACTTCTAAGTGAGACGTTTTCTGATATCATCTAGGTCAAGGGCAAGGCAAAAGAGCTTACAAAAATTAGCATAGCTAGAATAGTATAGGATATTCCACTGTCACACTTTGTGCAGTCATCTGTTAGTCACAGTAGTACGAAATGTCCTATTAATACCATTTTGTCCAAACCTGAGTGCAAAACCGATTTTAAGTACAAATAATCCAGAGATGAGCAGAACATTTACATGTTGCCCTTATCCATGAGGGACAAGCGTGTTAAACCAGGGGTGAATTTGTAGTTATCAACCCATTCATCCAGAATATGTTTGAACAGTGTAAGTGCTTTGCTTTATGTAGATCAGAAGATGATTTCAAAGAAGTGGTATTCTCTGTGACGCTTATCTATCCCACCAAAATGTAATATCTATGTTGCACACTTAGAGCTGCTCAACGTTTGGTGACAACACCAGAAACTTTGAGGAATTTTGCTTGCATCTGAAACCATCATTGGCAAGAAAAATGATTTTAAGTATTATTTTGCATTCTTACTACTTCTTGTCATTGCATTATTGAAGATTCCTGTGCTATTTATTATTTTCCTGCATTGTTTAGAATTTAGGTTGCATTTTCCACTGCTGCAAGAACTGCTGTTCTACAACTGTAAGTGCTCTAAATACACTGTATCTGCTATAGCAAATGTTTTTAGGCATCTGTTTTGTGGTTCCCTAACACTTGGGCTCCAAACTAGTCAATTTCGCTAAGTGGGTTAAAAGTCTGCACTGTTGTGAGGAGAAGGCTGATTTCATCTATGTGAGCTGGGAATTGCTACTGGAAAACTTATTGTGTGCTTTTATTAGCTTGGCCTGTGGGACACCTAGTTTAAAAGTTGCTTTTTTCATCTTGTATATAAGCCTTGCATTTGTGTGACATTGTGCTTCATGCAATAGTGGTTAGTGGTGCCCTGTCTAAATGCAAGCACCTACAAGTTGCAGTTTTCCCTATAAAAACTAAGCAGTTTTCCCTATAAGAACTATCTCTGAAATTTTACATAGTTCCACGCTGCTCAAGGAGCAACTGACTTGCACACTGACCAGCATTACCACAGCATTGCCACATTTAGTTAGCTGTAGATCACACTACTTAAAGCAGCTAAACCTCTTCAACTTGAAAACACTCCCTCATTCTATTCCCTTGTAAAACATGTAGTAAGGACTTGTAACTATGGATAGGCACTTTTCTGCTATCTCTGCGGCCAGTTTGGTGGACATGGGCATCCTGAGGAAATGCAACAATTGCCTCATGTTTACTGACAACCACTTAATTCTGTAACAGACAAATAAGATATGTGAGAGATGTAGTTATACAATGTCACTGGAGGCAAGACTGTCACATATAGACACAAAGAATCCTAAACATGTTGCCAGCGACACACGCACAACACTCACTACACTAACTAAGGACCAGACACATAGACCAACATATGAGGAGGTGCTCACATGTAACTTACCTAAACCTCAAAGGCCTCCAAATGCTATCCTCAGCAACTGCGCATGCACAAGATATCTCCCATCACAACACATAAAGCTAACCCACATAGTGTCTCAACTACTGAACCCATAAAGCATAACACCACACAACCCAATAGTTTGGATATAGGAGACTCCATTGTGAGGCACATTGATGTCCCTGTCATCATGCTGAATAAGAGAAGGTCATAGTTAGTTGTCTGTCAGGGCCAGTATTTGCCAAATTATGCAGGCACTCAGGTCATTAAATAACAATATCAGTCATAGTCCATGTGGGTGTTAATCACCTGAGACATACCTCCATGGACTCATACCTCTCAACCTCTTAGAGCAAGAAATCTGGACAAAGCCATAAGTAATGGAGGGACAAAGACCCAAAAACAGGGGCAAATTTTAAATACTGCTCTTACAAACTTAAAATGTTAATAGAATAACAGGTTTTGCATTAGTATGAAATTTCTGAAGAGTAGGAAGTCTGAAACTCAAGTGTCTGTCATTATTTTCTGACTTGAGTCTTTAATGATTTGCCACTGATCTACCAGAAAACCACACTTTTATGAAAACAGACTGACAAATATGAGGCAAAACCTTGACATTTTGTGAAAATCTGTACAGTTGAGAGGTATGCCTGGATTATATGAACAGAGACATGATTGAACTCTCAGAATATGTGTCACAGGCATGTATGAGCCTAGCACTGAGCAGGGTTCTACCTTTGCCACAGATGATTCCACAATGCTAGCAGAAAATTATTTACTTTAATAATTGGCTTAGCTACTGGTGTCACTCCAAGGGGTCCAAAATTTGAAAACCTGGGAAAACATGATTGACAGGCCTCCCTACTTTGCAAGGGATGGTCTGCATTTGTTGTCACTAGGCTTTCCAGATATTGGCCAATTCATTATATGTCCCTATAGTGCCTTTTTAGGCATTGTCAAGCAGATAAACCTTCCAACATATCTAAATCTACTCATAATAAGCTAAAGTTATTACTGTTCAATGCTAGGAATCTCAACAAGAAACTACACTCCCTGGAAGCACTCCTCACCCTGGAGAATGCTGATGTCTGTGAAGTTACTGAAACATTTTTCAAAACTATGTTATGCACTCAGGCAGTGCAAGGCTATAATGCCTTCCATATATTCAGACCATCCACTGCACATGGAAGGAGAAAAGGTGAAAGTGTATCAATCGATATAAAAGATGAGCACACCTAAAGACCGATCAAACAATATGACATGCTTGAGCTACTCCATGTCCAACTAACCACAAGTAAAATCTCTTACCATATCCTTGCTAGCTAGAGGTCCCTGCCATGACCCAGGAAAACCATACCTCATACTGAATGTACTAGAATCTCTTACCATTCAGCTCAACACCATAATCATGGGTGATTTCAACTACTCCACCATAAATTGAGAAACTTACATGACCAGTAGCATGCGTGCTCAAAGGTTTCTACACTTTGTCAATGCAAATGCCCTGGAAGAGTAGTCTTTACTCCACTAGGGGTACAAATATCCTAGAGCTGGTCCTAACAAACATGGGGGAGCATTGCACCCCCTAAGTGTAATGTCCACAGTGGTTAGATCAGATCACAAAGTGGTCTTCTTTGAAATAAATAAACAGCTAGAACCCTCATCTAAACCCAGAACCTTTAAAAATGTTTCTAAGGCTAGCTACCTCCTATTAAGTGACAATATAGTTAATTTCCTAGCTCCCCAAACCCAGAACATATGGAGGCCTATGTGGAGGTGTACACAAAAGCACTGTACAACCACATAAACAGCTGCACAGAAATAGCAGTATCATACTGAAATAAACTTGTCAAACTGCAAAACAAGCCACTTTGGTGGACCTCTGGTATAAACAGGTTGCATAACAAAAGAAATAAAATCTTGTCCAGAAGTAGGAGAGGACATGTACAACAGTGCAAAAACTCTCCCATTAGTCTAAACAACCAACTAAGTGGACTAGACAAGTCTTCAAAAGCCAACTTCCAGGCAAAAATAGCCTCCCACACACACACAATAATCTTAAGGCATTTTTCAGTTATGTCCACAATCTTAAGGGCAACACACAACAATATGTGGAGTTAGTTGTGGATAGCATCACCTATACCCAGCCAGAAGATGTAGCAAATCTGCTGGCCAATAAATTTAGCATAAATTTCACCACCCCATCACCTCCAGTTACCTCTAAGGAAATACTCTCCACCATTCCTCTACCAGTTATCACAAAAGAACAGGCCAGCACTGCACTCTCTAAAGCTAAAACCATACCCTCAAAGGGTCCTGACAATATCCCAGGATTCCTCTTAAATAACTGGAAATATGACTTGTCAGGCCCATTCTGATCTGTTTAACCACAGCCTCCAGACAAGCTCTGTCCCTGGGAAGTGGAGGACAGCAACAGTCATCCCTCTTCATAAAGCGGGACACACAACAGACCCATGAAATCACAGATTCCTAAGTTTGACTCGTTTCATATGCAAGGCCATGGAAAGGATAATCATGGACCTGATAAACAATGACAAAGGAAATCGACAAACATTTGACCAAACCCAGTTTGGTTTCCTCAAGAGCAAGTCATGCCTGATCAGTCAGGTGAACTTCTATGAGAAAGTCACCACAGACACAGATGACGATAAAAACATGCATACTGTCTACCTTTACCTGGCTAAGGCATCTGACACAATTCCCCACTTGGTTATTTTACATAAACTCACAAACTGGGCATAAATCCCTATTTCACCAGATGGAGAACACATGTTGTTAGAGTGGGGGAATCCATATCTAGCAAGAGGCCAGTTACCAGTAGTGTACCACAGGCCTCAGTGCTGGGACCTCTCCAATTCAGAATATACTTCTCTGAAGTCAAAGCTAATGTAGATGGCCTTTGGCTGACCAAGTTCATTGATGACTGCAAATTGGGACAATCAGTCAATCCTCCAATGACATAGCTTTCCTTCAGAAAGTCTGACTCAGACAAATAACTGGTGCTGGAGTCATGGCCTAAAACTAAATGCAAAAACTGTATAATTATACTATTTGGGAAGTCAAATACCCTTGCAAATTACAGCATTAATAGCACATCCCTTAGAGCAGACCCAGTGATGAGAAATCTAGGTACATAGACAGTAACCTGAACTTTGGTCACCATGTGTCCACGGTGGTGAGCAAGTCCTTCTATGTGGCTCAGCTTATAAGTAAGGGCATGGCATCCAGATCCAATGAGGTTAAAGTCCCACTATACTCATCCCTCTTCAGACCAATAATATAGTACACTGCACCTTTCGGCATGTAGCTGACTGGGCACTTGCAACAACTGGAGTGGCCCCAGAGGTTCTGTACAAAACAATACAGGGTGTAAGCAACACGTCCTATGCGGATCAACTAAAATTCCTATCCCTTTACTCTGTTTCCTATATGCTATTAAAGGGTGATCTATACCAAACCTACAAGACATTCTCAAATCTAGTCCTGATGGAACTGTTACACATTTACAAAACAAACAGCATGAGGATTGCCCAGTTCAAGGATCTGAACCTAGCCTATGACATGAACAAAACATGCTGGAGGACAGATACGTGTCTCAGAGATTACCCATTCTCTGGAACAATCTACCAATTCACCTGAAGCAGAGCCCTTCCCTGTCCCTCTTCAAATGCAATTTGGATCAATAGATGGGGAATCATAAATTCATACCTGGGGTGGTGCCTATTTCCCTTATGGACAAGAGCAGTCTGTAAAATGCTCAAAGGTATAGGCACAAACCTAAGCCCTCCCCCAGCCCTTAGATATTGAAGATCTGTGTAAATTAGTAATAATGACAAGGCTTGTAAGGGCTCTTGAGTCGTTAGCCTAGTAATTTCCTATGAACCTATATTCAGGGGGGTACTTATGCCCCCACTTGACTTGCAAATGTGCGGTAGGTCTGACAAGGTAGGATGTATTGAGGCTTTGTACACAAGGGAAAGATTGTCCCTCAGAAGTCTGCATGACACCAAGAAGAGGAACAAGGCTTTGGTATGGTCTGCATAGCTTTTATGATTTAAGCCTTTGATTTTCTAAGTAAGAAGACATTTGTGGGCATTTGAATTCAGTTAAATATTTGGACAGGTACATATTTAAGGGCACATTATACTCAATGATCAGCCTAATGAGCATGGAATACAGTGGAAATATCACATCTCTGGACCTAGATGTCATACTCTTACTAATAAAAAAGGCAATTTCTTGCAATAGTGAATACATTGTGAATTAAGGACAGTTTATTATCTGCATAGGTTCCAAGGTCCCTAACAGTTGGATCAGTTTTAAGACATGTGTTTTCAATTTGATAGTTACAAGGGACTTCATTCTTGCCAACGGATACTATTATACATTTCTTGGTATTCAGGTTTAGTCCATTGTTTTGACACTATCTATCTCTTTGGGAAAGGCCCTTTGAAGGATTGTAGTTTCCTCTGGGAAGTTTATGATGGCACCAACTTTACAGTCATCCACAAACTTGGTCAGCCATAAACCCAGAAATCTCTGAGCCCTGGGATACACCACTAGTGACAGGTATTTTGAAGGAAGTTGAGCAGCCCACCCAAATTATCTACTTCTGTTTTCCAATTTCCTATCCAATGAATTACATGGGGCTTAAACTTTAGCTGAGGTAGCTTAGCTATGATACCAGTGTAGGATGGTGTTGAATGCCTTTGAGAGGTCTAGATATGCAGTGTGTGCTGATTTGCCCTCATCCATTGCTTCAGTAATGTTTTGAAGAGGTTAAGCAGGTAGGAGCTTCCCTTAACAAATGCAAACTGGCATGGGTCAATAGTTTGTTGGCTACCTATGCCCTTATTTGCTAATTTCATCATGACCCTTTCCATAGCCTTACAGATGAGGTTACTCAGACTTAAGGATCTATAATTTTCCTTTGTGCAATGGGATGATAGTTACTGTCCGCTATTTGTCCAATACAAAACCTGTTTGGAGGCTGACATAGAACAGCCTCTGCAGGTAGTCTGACAGGTCCTGTTTCAGGCTATCCAGTAAGCAGCATAGTATGTTATATGGCCCCTAGAAGCAGTGCTCTTGGCCTTGAATACCACCTTGAGGGCATATTCATGGAAGATTTGGAGGGGTAGATACAGGTATGAGATCTGGAATGCAGGAGGGGAGAAGAGTGAAGTTAGAGCTAAATTTATCTGCTAGTAAATTGGCTATGTCCTCTGGGTCTAAGTATGTGATCTCATTTACTGTGAGATCTCTACAGTGCTGGGAATTGTTTCAAAGGTTTCTAACACAGTTAAAGAAGGCTTTATGGTTCTTCTTTGCATGGGTGGCAATATCTGTCTTATGTCTGGCTTTGGTTGATTTGATCAGGGTCTAGAGCTCCTTGTTAAGTTTAGCAAGATTTTTTTGCATCTTGAGAATTACACTTTCTTTTTACATTCAATGAGTTTTTTTCTTTTTTTAAATTATAGAACCTAAGTATATCTGGGTTCTATGGGTTTATTTTGAATTTTGCATTGCATTTACTCCAGAGGGGGAAAGATGCATGTATGCAGCTATTTATCTGTGCATAGAATTTGGCAGTAAAGAATTCCGCATAAGCAGTGGGGTCATGAAATTGGAGGTGTGTTCAATTTACCCAGGTCACTACTCAGTTTTAGTAGATTAGCCTGCACATAATCTCTGAATACTGAGATAGTGGAGGATGCTTCTGGCTTCAGTCTTGAGGTGAAGGTGATTGATGTATGGTCCAATCTGACTGAGAAGGTTGTTACAATTGGTAGGGAGCAGAGCTTTCCCATAATGATGTGAACCAAGTCCAAGATTTTATCTCCCTTCATTGGAGTATAGACTAACTGGTCCAGCGAGTTTGTACTGATGAAGTCCAGAAATCTCTTGGCCTATATCTTAGAGGATGTATTTGTTTCCCAGATAATGAAGGGGTAGTTGAAGTCCACTAGGAGAATGGTGTTTGGCTTAAGGCATTGTGACTCCATACTAGACATGTGTGAGTTATGTGCAATAGGATAGCTAGGGCAGAGTGAGAAGGGCAACAGCCCCAAGTGCAAAGAGTTGGGATGCACAATCACCTGATCAGCTGATCCAATCACTGTTTAATGTAATTTTGCAATCAAACCTGAGTACTGTAGCATCCTGTGTGTGGTTTAAACTGTAGCAACTGCTTCCTACATTGTCATAAACAGTTTGCTACAGTTTGAAATTAAAAGAACATCTATTTTATATATATATATATATATATATATATATATATATATATATTTTTTTTTTTTTTTTTTTTTTTTTTTAAGCTAAAGACCGAGCTCTGTATCACTCCATGAGTGCAAGATATAAACTGTAGCAACTGTTTGCTACATTTGTAACAAGCATTTTACTATGGTTTAAAAATATTTTTTTTTTTAACTAAAACATGAGCACTGAAGCACTCTGTGCTGGTAGGTATAAACTGCAGCAACTTTTTGTTAAAGGAGGGTTGGGAGCAGGACATAGAAAATAGACATGAATGGCTGGGGCTGGAGGGAGGGAAGGTACATCATGCATCTGGCTACCTGGTTGGTGTGCCAGTAGAAGAAGCATTCTTTTTTTGTTTGTTTAGTTTTTTGTTTTGGTTTTTGCTCAGGGGGAGTATAGTGCTAACTGTGTAATAAGCCAGTTACTTACTGCTGGTTCATAGCACTAGCCCAGGATGCTAATTGAATCAGTTACTCTTCTGGTTATGGCTGAGAAGGACATAAAGGGGATCCTATAGCTAGCCATTATATAATAAGGGCTCAAAGGACTTTTCTGTGGACTTTGACTTTCTGTTTGTTTGAGTGGTGTGTAACAGCAATGAATTCAAGAAGCCAAGTGTTTGTTGTATTTCATGATAAGGGGTCTTGTTAATTATAAGCTGGATATGGTTGAGTTACAGATTGTTATTTTTGCCTAACTAGTATAGAGGTGAAGTGTTTTTTTTACAAATATGGATACACCACCACCTTTAGTGCCTTCATCTAGCACAGTGGGCCTGAACATATAGTAGGCATTGAAACCCTGTATTGACGGGGTGCTCTCAGTGGTCTTGAATCGGGTCTCTGTAATGATGCATGTATCAATGTATTCCAGGGTAAGGAATGCTTGTGTGGAGTTTTTTTTATGTTAAGGCTCTGAGCACTGAATAGCAATAGCTTCATGTTTTCCAGCTTAGAATCAGTCTAAGGAATTACAGGGATACATATTCTGGATTCATACACATGATGTAATGCTTTCACATAACCACACATATGACACTTATACCATGGCACATTCATTGATCCCTTTATAGTGCTGATTTTCTCAAGGCTTAAGCAAGTGTTCAAACTAGCACTGACTGACTGTAAGCATTTGTGTTCTTAACTGTTCTGTAGGAATGACATCCCCCCAATACTACTGTGTATGTATAGAGTGGCTGAGGCCTCCCCCATCAATTGTAGCAGATAAAAAATATGGGTAAATAAATTATAGCTGATTGAATGACTTCATATAGTTGGAGTTCAACAGCTGTGATAACAGTTCCACTGTGGTGAATGTGATTCATAGCCATATTGTTATTTGCAGGAGTTGTACAGCTTGATATTCAGTTCTAGCATAGGGTTTCATTTTGTGCGAATGTACTGACAACACACAACAACCATTCATCACATCATTCTGATCCCTTTGTATATTTCATGAACACATCTGAATGTAGCTTTGGATTTCATGGTGGTAGACATTTGTTCTGACAATGTCATAGTGAGAGTGCTTCTTTAGCACACACAATGAGTATTGCAGTGTAATAAGTGTGCACCAATTTTTGGATGGTATGTGTACAGACATACAGAGAAACCTTCCTTGACAATGGAACATTGATATAGGACTGACCGCAGTTGTGTGCATATGAGCATACTCATTTAATTGCCATCAGTCTGACATGCTGATATGACATTCATTATCAAGGATCCTTTCTTAATTCAAACATTAATTTAATTTCTTTGTCACAATTCCCATTGCTACCTCCTGTGGCAGATGCCAACAATACATAGCTCTGGGGAATAGATTGCATCATAGTGTGGTGTTTGCATCTCTTCTTATCTGTCTATATAATACCTGTGTCAGGCAGGAGTGCCTTACACAAGGGTTTTACATATGTCATACTCTGCTCCCACATTTGTAACACCACATACACCTACATATGGAATGCATAACCATTAGA
Organism: Protopterus annectens; assembly: GCF_019279795.1. Classification (NCBI taxonomy): domain Eukaryota; kingdom Metazoa; phylum Chordata; order Ceratodontiformes; family Protopteridae; genus Protopterus; species Protopterus annectens. Next base: position 1,066,014,967 of record NC_056746.1, on the reverse strand, counting down.
ATATTAATGTGCATAATTCCCTTCAAGAGTGATCTTCTTTATACATTTGTTAGGGCTACTTCTGTGGCATATACAATTAATACACAGGTCAGTGTTAACATTGATGGGATGGGTTCAATCCTTGCAAAATGAGACTGTAGCTTCTAAGCAATTCCATTTTCCAACATGTTACATTGAAACGCATGCTGAGCAAATATCCAATAATGTATATACTGTTCTTGCAAACTGTCATCTCAATTCAATATCTCAATGATATTCATATGTCACATAATTCCCATCTGTTACTGTGTTAATCTGTGTAACTGACACAAGCTATAATATCATGTCTGCTTTTATTTATCTATATTTGCTCAGGAAGTGTGACTACCATTAATTATTATGACATACGTATTGCAAAATTTTATTATTACAAATTATCTTTGTGACATATGCACTTCACATCAATTATGTGGATGGCGCAGTGGTGCAGCTGTAGTGTTGTTGCCTCACAGCAAGAGGTTCTCCGATTCGATTCTCATCTGGAGTGCCTTCTGGGCAGAGTCTGCATGCCCTCCTTGCATTCATGTATGTTTCCTCCGGGTGCTCCGGTTTCCTCCAATGTTACAAAGACATGTGTCTGGAGCTTTTCTCCCTGGGCCTCCACCAAAAATTGGCTTTGTTCCAAGTCGGACTTTCCCGATAAATAAATAAAAATAAATAAATATCTTACTAAAATTTGAACATTTTCTCTCCCCTCTTACATACTTCTGCATACATCTCTGTATGATTTATGTGCATATTGTCCTCAGTATACTTTTCCTATCTGATAACCCACGTATTGTTGCCCTTGCTGTTTACACAGTACATTCAGTACACTTTCCCTGCCTGTGTACAGCATGCATTATTTCCCTTATGTAGCTCTTTGTGCTGTCTGCTTGAGCACACTTAACAGGTTTATCCATAGGCATGCTTGTTTGTTTACTATGTGTGCTCATGGTGCTCAATACATTTTCCTGGCCGCCAACATTGTTGCTGGCCATTGGAACTTGCCTGTATTCATGTTAACGTGATAAGCAGCATGAATATGCAATTAGCTCTGCTGCTCATCTCACTAACATGCAAACATTGTGTAGTCTTCACAAGAAGCCTATATGACTGTTCATGAGTCCCACAGAAAATGTCTATTCAGTTTCTTACCACAGTGCCATTTATTCATCAGTGAGAAGAAGTTATAATGACTTGAAATGTCATTCATCTGCATAACTCAGCTATTGGGCATACCAAGCAAGAAAATTAGTACAAAATGCAAAGATGACAAGCCAATGATCTTCCATTAAGGTAGTTTAAGAACCAACCATGAGAATCAGTCTGCTTTCCCAGAAAGGCCTAATTCTTAGTCCAGAAACACTTGAGTTACACAGTCATACATCACTGTATAATCAATACAGTACTCTGGTCAAAAGGTCAGTGATGACAGGCATTGCACTGAAGATGTTCTAAATCAGAAGAAGGTCTTTGGCAAGTGTGTCGTATGATTGTAGGTGGCACTTGAGTTCCTGCAGTACCTTTGCCAGGAAAGGTAGAACAGAAATTTGTCTATACTTTCCATATTGTTAAAGCCACTAACCCTGGGTATTCAAACCACCAACTGTCCTTCTAAATAGGAAATACATTTCTGGAAGTAACAAGAAACAATTTGCATACTCTGGTGAAGTTTTAAAGTAATTTCAAATTCATGACATGAAATACAGCTGTCCAAGCTCCATTCCAAACATTGCCCTGGGAGGAAGAAGAACTGGCCCTCAGGTATTCAGTATCCCCCAAGGACAACTGTCTAGCTCCTGTGTCAGGATGTGAATTAGGATCATGAGTACACAGGCAACAGCTATACACCCATACTAAAAGGTCAGCTATTTTAGAAAATTGATAAGGACATGGAGACCATTAGACTCCAGAGAACAGGGGGGTCACTTTTAATAACAATACAGGATGAGAGAACACCGCATAACAGAGGTTTTTACTTACTGCAGCGAGAAGGCAGTCATCAGGAAAGGTACTGGGTATTGAGAAAATACTTCATGAAGGTATATTAACTCAAGACATCCTCTCTATTGGTAATCTTGACATGAGCAACCCTTTGGAAAATCAGCCTTTATGACAATCAGAAAGGCTGACCAGTCGAAAGTCATCCAGTCATTATCAAGTTCAATTCTTTCAGAACTCTTCAGTGGAGCAGCAGAACTTCAGCTGTAGATGCTATACAAGGGGAAGGGACCAAGGTTGTGGTCAGAGACAGAAAATTAGTTAATTCAGAAACATGCTCAAGGCTCTGTTGTACATACCCAGAATGATTTTAAGATTTTCAGTTGCAGTTGTTTTATTACCCATTTATTTTTAAATTGTTTGAACACGGGTTTGCATTTGTATTTTCACAATCACCAGATGTTGCTGAAGCATTAATTGAACTATGCCTTTTTGCTCACAAACTCAATTTTGAGAAATTATTTGAAACTATGCATAATAATGTTGCATCTGGTGCTTTTACACAATCATTTAAGAGAAAGACTACATTTACTCCACCATTATATCATCATCTTCTTTCGGCTGTTCCCGTTAGGGGTCGCCACAGTGGATCATCCATTTCCATTTCTTCCTGTCCTCTGCATCTTGCTCTGTCAAGCCAACCACCTGCATGTCCTCTCTCACCACATCCATAAACCTTATCTTAAGCCTCCCTCTTTTCCTGTTACCTGGTAGCTTCATCCTTAGCATCTTTTCACAATATACTCAGCATCCCTACTCAGAACATGTCCAAACCAACATAATCTTGCCTCTCTGGCTTTATCTTCAAACCTTCCAACCTGGGATGCCCCTCAAATATACTTATTCCTAATCCTGTCCACCCTCATCACACCCAGTGCAAATCTTAACATCTTTAACTCTGCCACATCCAGCTCTAACTCCTGCCTTTTTGTCAATGCCACTGTCTCCAACCCATATAACATAGCTGGTCTTACTACCCTCTTGTAGACCTTCCCTTTCACTCTTACTGGTACTCGTCTGTCACAAATCACTCCTGACACTCTTCTCCACCCACTCCATCCTGCCTGTACTCTCTTCTTCACCTCTCTTCCACACTCACCATTACTCTGGTTGCATCAGAAAGGGCATCCAGTGTAAAACTTGGCCAAATCATTCATGCGGACAGCAGTAAATATTTACTCCACCATTATATAATTTGATTAATTTATTTTAAAAAACATTGTGAAACTGACATAAAATCAGTATTGAAATCTAGACCTATTCACCCTTGGAATAATGGGAATACAGATGAGAGGGACATGATAGAAGCATCACGTTTATGAAACCTGACAATGGCCATGAACTACTCATTATTGACAGCATGGACTATGTTGGTGTGTTGTGTGCAATTTCACCTAATAATGATGTTTTTGAGGAAGTATCCAAGAATGAGGTTAATATAGGCTATAGGCATATCGACACAATACTATATGGCATGTTAATGCAATCAGATATTGCATTTGACAAATACAAAATTTTAAAGTAGAGAAGTTGATTATTCCTACTATCTTTGGCATACCTGAAGTACACTTAAGAATATTAATGACCCCTGTGATGAGCCCTTTTTACCCCAGGGCACTAACTAAGGAGTCTCAGTTCTCACCACTGTCTCCAGTAAGGGAGTGTCACTAAAAGCAAGGATAGAAATGCACAATTTCCCTTAACAGTACACTGGGAACAGGTTTCAAAACCTGGAACTGGACTATATGCTCCACTCCAGGTCCCAAAATGAGTCTCCACACTAACCACAGCCAGTGTCCAGTTCTAGGTATCTGATGCACTCACTCTTAAATGTCTAATATTCACACATGCACACACTGTTGAGAAAGACTGACACAGATTTAACTGCTTTGTTTCTTTGTCCAAATTACAAAGTAATGGCTACCACCAGTCAAATACCACAATACCTTCAAAAGAGGTTTTCAATTATATATGGTAAACTAGACATTGAAACAAATGGTAGCATGTATCTCAAGCAGTAAGACTTTTCAGAGTGGGCCTGGTGTTATCACAAAACACTCTCAAGTTATTAAAAATATTAACTAAATAACCAGCCACAATGAGAAGTAGTAACACATTTAACATTAAATAAAAGGATTTAAATCATGTAAATACTGAATAATTGACAACAGAGCTTCACATACAGGAAATATGTAAATAATACTGTAGGACAGATCTCACATTGATTTTAGAAAACCTCTAACTAACTAGCTGTAGTTCCCTGACTATCTGAAAATTAACTGTCCCTATCTAATCTAAATAGCTCAGCAAGGCAAGATTAAACTCTTACTTCTGCAAGGCAAGATGAGGAATTATGTCAACACTCCAGGCTGTTGTTTGTTCTCAGTGACTGGAACAATTACTCTGGAAACAACTGGACTGCTACTACTGAACAGCTCTGGAAAACAACTGAACAACTGAATCAGAACCTGTTTTTATAGCAGATTTTTTTTTAAATAACAGGAAGCTGCTATGAGAATTCTACTCTCTCATATCAGACTTTGAAAAGTTAGCAAACAGGTGCAGTGAAGATTTTATTCTCCCAGCCCTGGCACACAATCACATCTAGGTCAGCTGACTCTGACATAACATACATTCAGAATTCTCTATTAAAAAAAACATGTACATTTGGTCAGCCAGAAGAACACTGTTTGACATTCAAACATCTTGCATAAATCAGAGTGATAATCAAAAGACATAAACATATTTACAAAATTATAGCTAGTCATGCTGGCATATATAACACAAAGTAATGTATAATTACTCACAATTATTTACAAAACTTCAGGCACTCATGCTAGCACAGACAACAATATCTAATATCCTCACAACCTCTCCTACCTTTGTCTCTATTGTGGATGCAGGGGGATTAAAAGCATTATCACTGCTGTCTTTGTTGACATGAAACTGAAGGAATTCAGACAAAAACATTCTGCTGGATTCACGATGGCTTGCACGGAGTGTACGAGTAGAGTAAGACTACATGCAGCCATCATGTCCGATGAGCGATCCAGGAACAGCTTGTAGGGGCGTGTAAGAGAGCTCCTAAAACATCTCCTACACGGACAGGGTTGGAATATGCAAATTACCTCACTTGCAGCCGAAAGGCATGCAAATGAGGTAAATTTGCGATCCAGGAAGCACAAACCTGTCCAAGTAGGAGCCGTGTTAGCTGCAGAAATGTACTCAGTTGACAACTGAGTACCGTTCTACAAATAGCACAATGGAGCCTTGTCAGCTCCAAATAAAGGTTGCATATGGTTGAGGAAGTATGCCAATGGCCAAATATATGGCCATTGGAAATGTTCCCAGATGCAAAATTAAAATAAAAATACTTTTTTTTTTCGGCGATTTCCGATGTTTAAGCATAGCGCAGTGCCGCGCAAATGGGGCGTGCTAAAAAAAAATCATAAAATAAGAAAATAAAAGCCACAAACATGGAATCTATGAAAACTGTTAAATTACAATGTAAGGGAATAGCAGGCTGAAGACAACATGGCCATCGAGTAGGGGTTGCTAAGGGGAGAAGCCCAGTCTAAGACATGTAACCAAGCATTAGTAGGCAATCCTATGTAAATGAGTGTTAGGATAGTGAATCGCACTTTTACATAGCAAATGAGCACAGTCAGTGGAGTGTAGGATTAGGATTTGGGGAGTAACAGAGTAGGAGATAGATGACATCACAAGGGGGGTATGTATGAAAGTAGTAAAGCTCATAGGAGCAGAGTGGCATGTGTCAGCTGTCAATTAGACATCATGGAAAGAGGTGTGTCAACAGGTAGGCCAGGGAAAGCCAAGAAATGGAAGGTGTATACTGTGGATAACACCAAAGTTTCTTGCTGAGTGGGTATGCGCGCGTGTGCGCGCCTGTAAACCCGAGTAAGACAGACTGTGCGCGTGAAAGCGTGAGTGTGCACGTGTAAGCCGGAGTAAGCATGTATACGGCTGTTTAAAGACCTGTAAGCGTTTGCGCTGGTGTGCATGCATTTTAACCTAAACAAGCAAGTTTTAGTCTGTCTAAGCATGTGTGCGCGCGTGTGAGCAGCTGTGAGCGTGTTTGCGCTTGTATGTGAGTCGCTCCCCCCTGAGGAAACAGAAAGGAAAAAGGAAGCACAACAAATAGTAGGAAGCCACCAGGGAATACTAGTAGAGCTAGCAGGTGTAAACAATCAGAATCAGGCAATTACACAAGCAGAACACTAGCCCAGGCCAGCACTTAAAACTCTGCAAACAACAGTGCAGTTTGTTTCTCTCAAGAGACACTGCAACACTGGAGTAAGCTACTAGAAGTGAAAACTGAAAAAGCTTCACTCAGACAAAAAATGCTAGGGGCTGCCATTGCTGTTATAAGGCGACATATGCAACATGATGAGGGTGCTGACAATGCAAATGCTGCCAGACAACCCACAGTGAAGTGACGGAGAAGAGTGTACAGGCCCAGGGTCACCTACCATGGGTTACATGAGCTGGAGATAGTGGAGCGCTATAGAGTGGTCAGAGACCTCCTGCAGCAAATTGTTGAGCTGTGAAGGCCATGCCTCACACACAGAACCAACAGAGGGGAACCCATCCCAGTGGAAACCAAGGTACGTGTTGGCCTAAGAATACTAGCAACAGGTACCTTCCAGAGACCAACTGGTGGTATGATGGGTATATCACAGGCATCAGCATCCAGGGTACTGCACCAGTTCCTGGATGCCATGTCAGCACATGTCGGTGATCATGTATATTTCCCCAATTCCTGTGAGGTATTGGCCAGCAATATGTGTCTCTTCCAGCAAATAGCAGAATACCCTGAGGTAGTGGGTGCAATAGACTGCACGCATATACACATCAAAGCGCCAGCCGATGAGCGGGGTAGGGCCTACATGAACCGCAAGGGCTTCCCCTCCATCAACTGCCAGGTCGTGTGTGATGCCCAGGGCATAATAATGAATGTGTGTGCTGGCTGCCCTGGAAGCTACCATGATTCCCATATCTGGCATCTGACGCAGCTGTACCAGACATTTGCCAATGGTGACATCCCACATGGTCCCTTAGTGGGGGATGCTGGCTATGCACTGGAGCCATGGCTGATGACACCCATCAGAAATGCACACACACCTGAACAGGAACATCATAATGAGGCACATGCACAAACATGAAATGTAATTGAGCGTGTGTTTGGGTTGCCCAAGTCACGGTTCCGGTGCCTGGACACATCTGGTGGAGCCTTGCAATACTCACCAACTACATGTACCCAAATTGTCATGGTATGTGCCATGCTACATAATATGATTCTGCAAAAACAGCTGCAGCAGGACCAGAATAGGCCTGGGCCAAACAGCTCCCCACCATTGCCAAGGCCATCACAGGCAGAGCGTGACTCAGAGGAGGAACAACTTGAGCCTGCCCCAGTAGGCAGAAGGAGGCGTGCCCAGTATGCCTTGGCCTTGGCAAAGAGGCAACACATAGCACATACACTGGCTCAGTAGGAACCCTGGAAATGATACCTCTCTCTGACTCCCACATATAGTGAAAGGGATGCCTAAGTTAACACAACCTGCTTTCAAACATGTGCAGGGAGTGTAGTATGTGCATCCGACATAGGCAGCCCTGCAGCACCACCTGAGGCATGATGGCCATGTGTTAAGCAATATAAGGTAGTGCTAAACAGCATTTACCACCATGTAGTATATGCAAACTTGATGACCTTGAGTATCATCCTTCCCTCACCAAACATGATGCCACAATATGAAGACAAGATGATCAATTACAACAATTGGCTTAAGTATTGGTGTCAGTGAAAGGGGATTCAATGCCTGTCAGCCTGGGATGACATGCTCGACAAGACATGATACTTCACTAGGGATGGCTTTCACCTGTCGCCTGTGGCCTTTCGGATATTGCCAAAGGCTCTTGTCACCCCCATAGTGCCTTTTTTAGGTAAGGCTCAAAAGACAAACCCACCTCCATAGGTATCACAAGGGATAAGAAACTAGAAGTAATGCTACTCAATGCCAGAAGTCTAAACTGCAAGATGCACGCACTACAAACTCTCCTCAGCATGGAGAATGTTGATATCTGTGCAGTAACAGAAACCTGGTTCAAGGCTCCCAAGAGCACCCTAGCACTAACAGGTTACACCTCATACCATACTTTACAGCCACAAAACATGGAACAAACTACAAAAGGTGGGTGAGTATCAATATTTGTCAAAGATACCCACACCCCCAGGTTGGTGGCATAGCATGAAGCATCAGAGACTATCCATGTGCAACTAACAGTGGGTAAAACCGCCTTCTAGTTCATAGCCACACTTGGAACCACACTTGGCTGACTGGAGAACACATGAAAATATGAAGGTCTCCCCAAACACCATTATATTGGGCGACTTCAACTACCCAAACATAGATTGGGAGCATTACCCTAGCTGCAACACCCTAGCCCAAAGGTTCCTAGAATTTATAAACTCAAATGCTATGGAACAACGTGCTACCACTCCCACAAGAGGGGAAAACATACTGGACCTGATCATCACCAACATGGGGACTCTATGCCCAAGACCAGAAGTGTATCCCTCACTGGTAAGATCAGACCATAGAGTAATCTCACAGGATATTCACATCCCGACCCCAGCCCATTGCCAGAAAACCACAGTGAAACATTTCACTAAAGCAAATGTCACACTCCTCAAAACAGAGGTGGAATTCTTCACAGCCCCTGTGCCTGTGGAAAATACGGCCCAGACCTCAGAACCCTTTATAAATGCATTCTATGAGCACCTTCAGGAATGCATGGATCATGCAATCCCAAATAAAACCAAGATCCAATCCTCCAAAGGCAGGCATCCTGTCTGGTGGACCCCAGCCATAAAAAAACATACAATACAAGGAGGAAGATACTATATGATAGATCAAAATCCCAAAAAGAAAAGGCATCTCTGATCAGTATTATTGAAAAACTATGACCACACATAAAATCGTCTAAGGCCATCATTGAGATAAAAATTGTACAGGACACTAAGGATAATCACAAGGCTTTCTTTAGTTATGGTAGGAACTTGGGTAGGAATTCCGAGATATGCTCAGAATTAGTCCAAAATGACAAACAATACACCAAACCCACAGACATTGCCAACATCCGAGCTGACAGGTTCAGTGTAAACTCCCCCCCCCTCCCCACCAAAAGGGCAAATATCTATCCCAGCAGAGTGCTGGCCCCCTGACATCTCTGATGCCCAGGTAACAGCCAGCCTCTCCAAAGCAAATCACACAGCATCAATGGGACCAGACAGTGTCCTGGGCTGTGTCCAACATGAACCCCAAGAAGAATTGAACACAAACAGAAAACCACTGTTCAATCTCAGCCTTACCACAGGATATGTATCCAAAGAGCAGTGTACAGCAACAGTGGTCCCTCTCCACAAAGGTGGTGCCTCAATGGATACTGCAAACTATTGGCCCAGAAGCCTGACTAGCTTGGTCTGCAAAGCTATGGAAAGGATCATCATGGACCTCAGAAATAAAGATATTGGGGACCTACAGATACTGGATCCTACCCAGTTTGGCTTTGTTAAGGGCAGATCCTGCCTCTTAAACCTGGTTGAGTCATCTGAAACAGTCACCAAGGCCATTGACAAGGGGAAGGTGGTCCACACAGCCTACCTGGACCTTGCAAAAGGTTTCCATACAATACTCCACTTGGTCATTATAGATAAGCTCACCAGCTTCAATATAAACCCCTATGTCACTAGATGGGTTGCAAACTGGCTCAAGGACAGAACCCACATGGTCAGAAATGCTGGAGCCATGTCAGACCCCAAACCAGCTACAAGTGGCATCCCACAAGGCTCAGTCCTGGGACCTCCCTTGTTTGATATATATTTCTCAGAGGTACAGGCCAACACAGAAGGACTGTGGCTGAACAAGTTTGCAGATGACTGCAAACTGGGCGCCATAATCGACGCTCCAGCTGACACAAGCATCCTACAAAAAGGCCTCATAGAAACAGACAACTGGTGCCAGAGCCATGTCCTCAAGCTAAATGCAAAAAAGTGTATAGTCATCCCCTTTGGCAAAAACAAAGTGCCCACAAATTACAACATAGGTGGTAACCCATTATGTATGGAAGAAGTGATAAGGGACCTGGGGACCCAAGTTGATAGCAATCTCTCATTTGACAACCACGTGGCCAAAGTGTTTAGAAAAACATTTCATATAGCCCACCTAATCATGAAAGTATTCACATCTAGATCAGGGGAGGTCATCATGCCTCTTTACTCATCCCTCATCAGGCCCATAATTGAGTACAATGCCCATTGTGGGATGTACCTTATCAGACACCTGCAGCAGCTGGAAAGACCACAGAAGTACCTCACCATGAGGATCAAAGGGCTCAAACACATGCCATTTGCTGCCCGGTTAAAGAAACTGCAGCTCCACTCAGTGGCATACCGCCTGCCCAGAGGTGATCTGTGCCTGATGTATAAAGCCATGTCCAACCTGGAATCAATGGACATGCTGCACCTTGGAAAATCAGAATCCCATCAAGCTACGCGCTCAAGAGACCTGAACCTCAGGACTGAAATAAATAGGACATGCTGGAGTGACAGATTCATAACCCAGAGGCTCCCTCCACTCTTGAGAAAACTCCCACTCCAGGTTAGCCAGAGTCCCTCATTGACTCTCTTCCTAGGAATCTGGATGAGTGGATGGGAGATTGCAGGATTACCCTGGGTATCGCTTCTATGTCACTGTTAGACAGAGGCACAGTATACTAACCTTGAAAAATGTCATGGCAAACTCCACTTAAAATGTGTGTTGAAAGCCAAACACACTCTGGCTAGGATTATAAATGCCCTAGGGCAGATAGCCTAGTATGAACCTATGAACAGAATCACACACACCAACTAGTACAACTGTGGTCAATGTGGAGTAATGTTTGGCAATGTCCACCCAAGTTGGTGAATACACAGCAATGTTGGACAAGCCTGGTTTAAGTAGGCCATAGCTGAACAAAATGCAACATGCTCATAGTTGCCCAACTGGCCCTTAACCAGTCTGGTCTGCTCAGTATGAACATTTAAAGCAGTGATGGGACTCAAACCCATGATACTGTGCACCATAGTGAAAGTACTGAACCAGTACACCATGACAGTATTGCAGTGTTCAGCCACTATGAAAGAATGTTGACAAGTCTTTGCAAACTATCCCATGGAAACCCTGCAGGCACAGCACAAACCCTGTTGAGTTATGACACAAAGGAGTCTGACAGTAAGAACACAACATGACTTCCAACACACACAGTATAAATGTCAATATTGGTCATGTTCACACATAGCCACAAATGTAGTGGACTTCAGATCACAACATATGGAAAGGTCACACTGGGCATGCTCACACACACGGATAAATGAGACATATGTCAGGCAACAAACCATGGAAAGCCTGAACTGGGCATGCTCACACATTTAGGCCATGTCTGAGTATAGCAGTCGGCCACACATATCTGGCAGTTGTATGTGTTAAGCCAGGAACCTCCCACGATCCAGCAATCTGCCCTGTGCACACAGTTAAATGACAACAGACACATATATTAATATACTGGAACCCTGTCATGATCAAACATGTTACGCAGATACACAAGTTGTTCATAGAAACTGGGAAAGCTGCGGCAATAAAGACCTGCAAACAGTATCAGCAACAAATATTGTGCATCCCCAACATAAGCATAGGTGCAGAGGTCGATGCTAGGCTGTCTGCCCTAGGGAATTCATAAACCTAGGCAGAGTGTATTTGGCGTCCGCCTCCCCAGTAGAGTAGCCTACTGTGCCTCTGTAAAGTAGGTCACAGAAGGCACCCTTTAAGGCTAGTTTGCTGTGCCTCTGTCAAGCAGGGACACAATGGAGATCCCAGGGGTGAATTTGCAATTTCCCATCCATGCGGCTGGATTATGCTGGAAGAGGGTTGGCGAGGGGCTATGTCTAACTTTAAGTGGGATTCAATTCCAGAGTGAGGGGAGCCTCTGGGTAATGAATCTGTCCCTGCAGCATGTCCTATTTAGTTTTGTGCTGAGGTTTAAGTCCCTGGAGTGTGTAGCTCTAAGGGTCTTTGATGTTATGAGATGGAGCATGTCCATTACTTCTGGGTTTGACATGGCTCTGTATGTCAGGCATAGATTACCTCTGAGTAGGCGTTAAGCAACTGAGTAGAGCTGGAGATCCTTTAGTTGAGCTGCATAGGACATCTGTGTGTAGCCCATGATCCTCTTGGGGAGGTACTGTTGTGGACACTGTAGTTGCTGCAGGTGTTGGGTAAGGTACACCCCAAAAGGGCCATTGTAGTCAAACATGGGCCTGATGAGTGACTAGTAGAGGGCCACAATGACCTCCCATGATCTACATGCAAACCCCCATGTGATAAGGAGGGCTATATAAAGGTCTTTGCAATGACTCTGTTAATGTGATTAGCAAAGGAGAGGGTACAATCTGTGCTGGTCCCCAAATCTGTAAATACATCTTCTGTACTTAATGGATTACCACTTATGTGGTGATTTGTGTGCACCTTGTTTTCCCCAAAGGGATGACTATGCATGTCTTAGCATTTAGCACGAGGCCATGGCTCTGGCAACAAGCATCCATCTCTGTGAGACCCTTATGGAGGAAGCATGTGTCAGCTGCAGTGTTGCTTATGGCCCCTGGTTAGCAGTCATCTGTGACATTTGTTAGACATAATCCCCCCGTGTTAGTCTGAACCTCAGAGAAGTACATACCGAACAGGACAGGTCCCACAACTGAGCCCAGTGAGACACCAGTTGTAACTGGTCTGGAATTGGACATGGCACCTGTAATTCTGACCATGTGGGTTCCATCCCTGAGGCAGATAGCAACACATCTAGTGATATAGGGGTTGATATTTAAGCTGGTAAGCATATGTATGATGCCTGAGTGGGGTATTGTGTTGCAGGCTTCTGCAAGGTACAGGTAGACTGTGTGAACTACCTTGCCCTCATCCATGGCTTCAGTAACCGTGTCAAAAATATGAACTATGTGTAAGAGGCAAGATCTGCCCTTAACAAAGCCGAATTGTGTATGATCCACTGTCTGGAGGCTCACAATGTTTTTGATTATGACTTCCATGATAATACGCTCCATAGCTTTTTCTACCACACTAGTCAGGCTTATGGGGTGATAGTTCCTGTGGTCCGTTGTGGCACCACCTTTGTGGAGTGGGAGCACCGTATCTGTATGCCATTCTCAGGGTACATATCCTGTAGTAAGGCTAAGTTGGAACAGTGACTTAATGTGAGTGTTCAGTTCTACTCAGAGCTCATGTAGGACATAGCCTGGGACACTGTCCAGTTCCATACATATGCTGTGTTATTTGCTGTGGAGAGGGCACCTTTCACCTGTGCATCTGTGATGTCAGGGAGGTTACATTCATTTGGGATGGGCATCTGTACCCTTGGGGGGTAAGGGGGGGCGTTTGTACAGACTCTGTCTGCCAGGATGTAGGCTATGTCCGTAGGTTTGGCATATTTTGTGCTGTTATGCAACAATTCAGAGCATATCTGTGTTGTTTCCACACATATTCCTGACATAACTAAAGAAGGCCTTGTGATTATCTGTAGTGTCTGGTCAATTTCACTGTCAAAACATGCAAGTGATGATTATATGAGGGATTGAAGTATCTTGCCAATACTGTTCAGAGATGTCCTCCCTCTGTGGGATATTGCTCTGTTATGTAGTAGCTTCCTCCTTCTGTTGTACAGCTTATATATGGCCAGGGTCAACCAGACAGGTCTCCTGTTTTGGAGGAGTCATGGTTTTATTTGGGATAGCATGATCAATGCATACCTGCAGGTGCTCATACAATGCGTTTGTAAAGGATTCTGCAGATTGGGCTGTATTATCCTCCAGCATGGGGCCTTTGAAGTATTCCACCCCAGTCTTCACAAGTGCAAAGTCTGCTTTTGAGAAATTCTTTACAGTGATTTCCTTGGCTGGGGTGGGGATGGGATATGGATGTCCAGGGAAAGTTGTTTATGGTCTGATCTTAACAATGAGGGTTCTACCTCTGGTGTGGAACATAGAGTCCCCATGTTGGTGATGATCAGGTCCAATATGTATTCCCCCTTGTGGGTGTGGTGACTGGTTGTGCCATAGCACATGGATCCACAAATTGTAGTGGCTGTAGGGTGATGTTGTTGAGGGCCAGAGTAGTATCCCCAGTCAATATTTGTGTACCTGAAGTCAACCACTATAATGGTGTGTGTGAAGACCTTCATATCCTACACTGTTCCCAGGAAAGCCGGGTGTGGTTCCTAGGTATGGGGGGGGGGGGGTCCGAATTACACACCAAACCAAAAGGCAGTTTTGCACAATGGTATTTGTGTATGTATGGCCTGTCATGCTTAGTGCAGTGGTACCAACCCAGAGGTGTGTGTATCTGTGATGTATATGGATACACCCCCTACTTGTGTTGTGTGTTACAAGTCCTGTGGTCATGAATCATGGTATAGAACATAACCTGGCAGTGCCAGTGTGCATATGTGATCCTGAATTAGGAATCTGTTAATGCACAGATATTGTTATCCCCCATACTGAGGGATAGTAAAAGATGTACATTCCTCTTTGGAAATACTGATGATGTCAGCACCCTATAAATACAGCAGGAGAAGGGAAATCATCCAGTAATGCGAATATCATGACACGCTAATGCATCTCTCTCAAGTATCATAACATAGTTAGGTAGGGGCTTGAATCCTACAAACACTGTGGGCTGGCAGGGGGTGTGCATGTATGTAATTCTCTGTGAAAGGAATGGCCTTTTTGAAGACTGGTATAACACACTAAAAGATGTGCATTCCTCTTTGGAAAGACTGATGAAGTCAGCACCCTATAAATACAGCAGGAGAAGGGAAATCATCCAGTAATGCGAATAGCGCACTGTGTTAATGCGTCTCTCTCAAGTATCATAACATAATTAGGTAGGGGTTTGAATCCTGCAAATGCTGTGTGTGGGGTGGCAGAGGGGTGTGTATGTATGCAATTCTCTGTGAAAAGAATGGCCTTTTTGAAGACTGGGATAACACACTAAAAGATGTACATTCCTCTTTGGAAAGACTGATGATGTCAGCACCCTATAAATACAGCAGGAGAAGAGAAATAATCCAGTAAAGCGAATAGCATGCTGCACTAATGCGTCTCTCTCAAGTATCATAATATAGTTAGGTAGGGGTTTGAATCCTACAAATGACATGTGTGTGTTTGTCACACAGTTTGTCAATGTGTTGTGTGTTTTGCTTTTATTATTGTATGACATATTATTATAACAGTAATTTCAATGCACACATCAGGTATGTGTGTGCCACATACAGATATGTACTTGTGACCTTTAATAGTTCCTATGTGTGAAGCCTGCCTCATATGATTACAGTTGTTACCTCTGCCAGCATGTGCCGCAGCTTGCCATACATGTATGTTGGTGACAATGCAGGCTACTGCAGTGACCTGTGTCCTAGGCCAATTATATGACACACACCCATGAAAGCTTTGATAGATTAATGTGGGTGAGGGTTCATGTCTGGAGTATATGTCAGACATGTTAAAACACAGCAAAGTCTGTGAGTGATGGACATCCAGTGTACGTGTATGGCAACTGTTGCCGATATGCATACAGACACCTTCTTGCTTAGGTGATACACTGAGGGACTGCAGAATGTTACAGATGGCAGGAGGTGGCACAGTTTCATCATATGCACAGGGTGTGTACTTGGTTTGCCAGAGTCTGCCATTGACACATCCAATCGACATGTATGTGTGTGTGTGTGTTAGTGAGGGACAACAGTACAACATGGGGCAATGTTGATGCGATGTGTGTGTGTATGTGTTAGCCCTAGGTGTTAGCATTATGTGTGTGTGTATGCTTGCACACAGTTCCACCACGTGGCTGCCATATACGGGTGTTTGTGGACAGCCACAGACTGCACCTAACAGGTCATACAGATCACTGTCTCTAGCCACGGACACTGTACCTGTGCCTGGCAGGGGTGCTACGGACAGTATCAGGTACTAAGCCAGACTGGGTACTGTCATCAGAAGCAGTGGGTTGTTGACTGGACACATGTCCCTGCTGGGACTGTCCAGAGCCATGTGCACATGGTCTTCTAGGACGGTGTAATGACAGCACAGACCCAGCACTGCTGGGGCTGGTACTGGCACTATGGGAGCGGCTGCGGGTTTGTTGTCATCCACAAAGACTGCCAGCTGATGATGTCGCTGGCATACATCCACGTCGATGCCTTAACTGTCCTGCACTGTCCTGGCTCCTGGATATGTAGTTGTGGAAGAGATCTAATGTGTCCCCCCAACATCTATCAATGACCTTGCTGATATTACAGATGGCAGCTGCAATGTCATGCATAGTGTCATTCATAGCAGTGTGATGTGCTCTAAGCTCCCTCAGACCCTGCCTGGTGTACCATTCCATATGTGCCTGTGCCTGCTTTACAGCCTGGAACATAGCTGAGGTTGAAAGACCTCTGTGGGCACGTCTGACAGGGGCAGTACGACCATGGATGCTCCCATGAGAACCCCTGGACATCTGCCTGTGTGGTACCATGTCAGGAATCTGGCCATGGCTGCTGTGAGGGGATGCATGTGCCAATGATACCACACTACCCTGGTCAATGCCCACTGTATGCTGTCCCTCAGCTAAGGACGTTGGTGACAATGGATGTATCGGCAGGATGACCGTGCGCAGTTGACTGCTGTGTAGTGTCGATTGGCTGACCAACGACAGACCCTGTCACACCTCCCTGTGCCATTACACATGTATCATCATTATCACTATCCCCAGCAGTGGCTTCAGGTTCCCTGCTGCACTCCACCAGAGCAACATCAGAACCTGTGAGAGGAAGATAGGAAACACAGTTTACAAATGTGTACATGATGTTAGCACACATGCACACAGGCGCACATGCACACATGCGCACATGCGCACATGCACACAGGCACACAGGCACACAGGCGCACAGGTGCACAGGCACACAGGCGCACAAGCGCACATGCACACAGGCACACATGCACACATGCACACATGCACACAGGCACACAGGCGCACATGCACACAGGCGCACATGCACTCAAGCACACAGGCACACAGGCGCACATGCACACATGCACACATGCACACAAGCACACAGGCACACTCTTCAGTACAGCAGATACAAACACAGACACACCTGCAATCCAACACATACACAATACTGTTTGAGGGTGGGTGACAGTATCACAAGGAAAAACATCACTGCACATGTGTCAGCATGCAGATTATGTGTTGCACAGGAACATGCAGTGCAAGTGTAGACAGCCCTTGTTAATAACAGTATACGTGTACTTGATGGTTGCGTGTAGTTGTTCAGTGATTGTCTCCACCCTGGGACACAATGTGTACAAGGACATAACAATGTTGTGCAAGTGTTACAAGCTGTGGGTGCATATATTTGTACACACACACACACAACACATGATGGTGCTACGCAATAACTGCTATGTGTACTTTAGTGGTCAGTGGAACTGGATGTGGTGTAGTAACGTGAGCCATGATCAACATGCTTCTTGTGGTCAGTCAACAATAATAATGTGTGCCAGGCAGGCAGCTAGCATGCTGTACCTGAAGTGTAGTAACATGACTACATCCACAATTACACAGCCACTTGTTACATGGGTGTGTAAGGTGGCCAATAGTGAGCATTGCCTAACATGAATGTATTATTTGTTCAGGACTGTTGCATAAAGACATGGTAGGCCTCTATCTCTCAGGTATATTATGTGTGCTGCATAGAGGATAAGTGGGATACTGAAGGGTGGCCATACAGCAGGTGTCATAATTGGACATGTGTAGCAGGCTAAGGTGTAGTGTCTATGCCAAACATGTGTGTGTTGTGTACATGTGTATCAGGTATGCCTATACAATGTCCAGTACTGTGTTGCCACACATGTGTGTTATGCTCTGTGTATTGCATGTGAGCGAGGTAGCTACTGAGAATAATGGGATATGCATAGTCTCACAGCAAACATGCACAGCATGCATTATGCATAGGTGTTACATGTGCACACACTACACCTCCATATGACATGCACATGTCATTAGCAATAGTATTGTTATTACACACTCACCAGCATGGATTGGCTGCCTTGCTGTCACTCCAGAGGGACCTGCAAAAATATGACAGTGATTGCCAGTGGCCACAACTGTGCCATTGATACTGTGAGTATGATAAAGTACAGTAGTACAACAGGTGGCTTTCACAGGTGTACAGATTATGCTCAGAATATCAATCTTGCAGAAGAATAGGAAGGTTAACAGCTACACACACAATACATATCTCACACATGCATAAACTACCAGTACAGAGAACAGTCAACTACAGATATGGCATGTTACCTGCACACTCCATTTCAACATGCTGGGTGGCTCCAGCCTCCATGATGACACATGTTTGTGGATGTTGTTGTTGTTGGCCTGGAGCCACAACACTTAGGAGGTGCTCCTCCACACTGGTGAGGGGGGGTGGATAGGTACCCCACCACCTGTGGCAAGCTGTTGTCTGTGGATATCAGACGCACACTGCTGGACATGTCTAATTAAATCACTGCAGTGATGGCGTACCTGCTCATATGTCCAGTTATGCATGCCTATGTCATTTACCCGATGGACAAGATCTTGCCACAGTGCAGCCCTCTCATGCTGGTTCTGGCTGGTCCTGGAAAACAGCACAGAGAAATTCTTCACCAGCCTCTGGTGGATCTCCTGATCCTCTGCTGCTATATAAGGTGGGTTACGCTGATGCACCATCACCCTGGAAGGAAAAGAAAAATATGTGAGCAAGTCATGTGGCACACTTAATATTCTAATGTACTGATATCACTTAACTGCCATATATAGCATCTGTCTGTCTATCAGGGGATACACATGTTTGATACCACATATCAGTGCTCAGCCCACAACTGTCTAACAGTGCCTGCCACACTCCATATAACAAACTAGTATACACCAGCACTCAGCACACTATTTGGGATACAATGCACAACCTCACACTGGGGATATGTATCAAGCTAATGGATGAAGAATATTGTCATCCCATGCAATGAATGCAATGCACATTTACAGTTTAAACGGTAATCCATCCTAGTCTTTGATGCCACACCCCTACCTGACATATGTGCACAGTTGTTAATAGAGCCAGCATACTGCTGTCACAGAGTATACATGCTGCCAGGTACACACACATACCCTGTAACACACATGTGATTGCGGACATGGTACAGGCATCATTACACACACATTACACATACATACAACACACAAATGTATGACGACACAGATGAGCATTAACTGTGTACCTTATAGTACTGTGTGCCCCTACTTACAGATACCTATGCATGAGGTATGTAATCTGTGCAGACTACAGGAAACACACCAGACAATGTTACCAGGGAATGTGAACATACACCATACTGTAGTGTTTAGGCCTAAAACTTCAGGTAGTACAACAGTTCATATGTGAGCTGGATTAGGCTTCTGCCTACAATGGGACACCGCAGTTGTACACAGGGAACTACAGCACAACATATGCCAATCTACTATGTTTGCATCCCGATAACTGACACATCTTTCTCTGGCCTCACACCTATGACACAAACTACCATGACAGACACAAACTCACACTAAGCTATCACACCTTTACAGACCTTGCACACAGTCAGTGTCACACTCATTCAACCTCACATAGCTGGTATTGCACTGAGTACATGTGTGTGTGCATTGTGTCATAGGTAGGTACTATGCTATTGGTCCTGGGCCTAGGGCAGCCTAGCCATATGCTACCCTGCCCTTTGGGACACATGTAATGTGATTTTACTTGCTCCTGTGAAACGGTTACACAGAGGTGACTCACAGGGCATATTACCTATCTCCATAACATTCATCAGGGGTATGTATAACATCTACTAATAAGGAGTCTTGTTTGTTAATGCTGGGTGGTATAGTCCAGGGTATGGCATATTTGTGTATAGAAACCTGTACCTCCAGCATGTGCTGTTTAGTGCGGTGACAAGGATTAAGGCCCTAGGTCATGTAGGCTGGACGGATTGTGAGGTGTTGCCATGGTGGTTGGCTGACTGGTATGTGTGTGACATAACTCTGTATGTCCAGCAGTGGTAACCTCTGTGTAGGAAGTATGCAAGGCACTCTAGCTGTGGTTTTGTGAGTCAGTCTGCATAGGGAATGTGTTTGAGGGCATCATCAGTCTTTGTTAGGTATGTCTGTGGCTTTTCCACTTGCTGTAGTTCTCATGGGAGGTACATACTGCATAGGACATTGTGAGGTATAGAGGGGCACACTGACTTACATTTCTCTAGCTGACACATCTTTTGTGATGACACGTACCATGTACAGGGATTACAAGACTAGTGTGCCACTGTGGATATCAAAGGGGGGGCTATTTTACACCTGTGTCCCATGTTCCCTTATAACACCTCCAGTGGTAGGCAGGCAACCACCTATGTGGTAGTTAGTGGGTAACATGTTTTGGAATGGGGTATGGTACTGCAATATCAACACTGGTGTTCAGTCCATGCCTTGGTCACCAGGCACCTGTTGCAGTACATCTGCCCCCATGTCCTGCTCTCTCACTCTCTCTTCATATATATATATATATATATATATATATATACACATATAAATATATATATATATCAATATATACGTATCCATATATATATATGTATATGTAAATATATGTAAATATATATACATATCTACATATATGTGTGTATATATATATATATATATATATATACACACCGCTCTATATAACTATATATATATATATATATATATATATATATATATATATATATATATAGACATTCATATCTATCTGTATATATGTATGTATCTCTCTCTCTCTCTCTCTCTCTCTCTCTCTCCTCCCTTGTCATACAGAGTGAATAAGGCACTTTTAAACTTTTAAACAGTTGGAAGCAGGAAGTCAGTGGGGACACCAGCTAGGGATGTGCAGGCTGGGTGTAGGGAAGGTCCATAGCTGCACATTTCTTTAACTGCAATAGCTGTACATATGTTTGAAATTTGCTGTGACATTTGAAAACTTCCACCCCTGAGAGAGGGGTGAGGACAACTAAGTATATTGTACTAACAATTATGAATATCAGGCACATGCAGTGCTTGTGAACTGCTATACTGTCATTAGTACGTTAGATGGCTACATCCTTTGATATTTCTGTGTTGTACTCCTACATAATGGCATGCTTGTGGAAGTAATTCTACAGCTATTCGCAGAGTGTTTAACAGCAGACAGGCTGATATGACTGTGTGTTTCTGACACTTCCAGGCCTCAGATACTCTCAGGTATATATTTCACCAGCCTCAGGGAAAGGTACATATCAGTGGGATACACCCGTGATATATTTCAGATATTCTGCAGTTGTGACTGTGGGGTATTTTGAGCATATGTATTACTACACCATTTCTGACATGCAAGTAGTGTCTACTGTAACTTATTGACAGTTACCATTATGTGGGATTCCCCACCTTTCTGCCTACTGTGAGCACATTTCACAGGGAGTCAGTGGAGCACAGGTAACATTTGCTTGCAAATCAGGGACATCCCTGTCAATCAGTCACAGTTGGGAGGTCTGACCTCTTACCTGTTCAAATATGGCGGTGTTCATCCTGCTCTGATACTGTGTGGGCTTTGTAAGGTGCTACTGTAACATTATTACCTACTAGCATGGCTGTTTCTCTTATCACACTAATGTAATGCAATTCCACAAGAATTGCCAGTAAACAAGCTTTGTGTAATGGCCTTCCTATTTTCCCTTTACATTCACTCCTTGTATTTCATGATATATTTCTTTCAGCACCAAGTTCTTATATATCTGCTGTGGCTGAGTGGTAATTCATGCAGTCTAGTGTTTCCAAGGTCCTGGGTTCAAGACTGACAGGGGTGTTTTATTTTGCTGATGAGCAGACTACAGGCCTTGTCATACAGAGTGACTAAGGCACTTTTAAGCAGTTGTAAGTGGGTTTGCGTGAGTTTGCGCGATGCTTAGCTACACTTAGCTAAGCGCACACAAGCGCACACCCGCTGACTACTGCTTAAAAGTGCTTACTCCCGCTAACACCCGCGCTATTTTCTTTTAAAGAACAGAAAATGGGGAAATAGGAAAGTGGTGAAAAAGGGGGCACAAAGTGGGTAGGACAGTAGGAAAACAAGCTTGGGATGTGCAGAAAGGATGTAGGGAAGGTCCATAGCTGCCCAATTCTTTACCAGCAACAACTGTGCATATGTTAGAAATTTAGAGTGAGATTTGAAACCTTCCACCCCTGAGAGAGGGGTGAGGACAACAAAATATGTTGTACAGCCAATTGTAATTATCAGTTTACATATCCAGCAGACATGTATGCGAAATGGGCAGCTGTGTATGGGGCATAATTTTTTTGTGGGAACAGAGTGCCCTTTTTTTTTTTTCAGGTGAGAGTGGAATGTGAGGTACAGGAAGTAGGTATATTTGGGGATGTAGGTTGGGGAGGTTAACAGACAAGACAAACAAGATGCATACAGGGGTGGAGTATGACACATGTGGGGGGTAAACACAATTGACGGGGATGGATGTTTGGATATCACAAGCCCATGAGCCCACAGATGGCAACAGTGGAACTGAGATCCCCACCCATGGGCAGTTACCACTGCACCTTCACAATCCAGGCCGGGGCTGTGCTGGGGGCTGGATAGGATAGGCAGGCACACCTGTGAATTGCGCCACTCTCGCCTCAAGCTGGCGTAGTGGAACAGTCACAGAATGCCTGATCTCACTACGCACCACAGACCGGACCCTATGGAGGGTGAGTGGAGGCTCTCCTCCGGCCACATTTGCAGAGGGGGGACGAGCCCTATCCCCTGCAGCTCTTCCACCCGAAGATGGCACAGGGCCACCAGAGGAGGAGGTCCCGGCCTGGGCACTGGTGCCAGGTGCACTCGCCAGCTGAGGTGGGAGAGGTGGGTCCGCTGGAACCTGCCTTCCCTGTTGTCCTATGTTTAGCAGTATTTTATGGTATTTTGGATTAGTAACAAACAACACCATTCAAAATTAGTTGTAACAGCATGCATCCGTATTCCCATTAACCAAACACACATGAATTCCGAACATTGAGCAGCAAGCATAACACATGCATATTTAGAACAACAGTGGACATTCCAACAGCATGCAGGGTTGATTGGTGGCAACAGGCCATCAGGTTTGGATATGTGAACAGGGCACATGCATCAACGTATATGCAGATATGTATAAACCAACAGGACAAATGTCCATGGGAATTAATTGTGAATACACATACCCAGTTTGGTGTGGAATGGCATAATTTGTGAAAATAGGGTAGGGTGGAGAAATATTACATTAACAATGTAAACTACCTATACATATACTGTACATTCCTAGTAGATGCAGATATATATCCCTACATGTATTAGTACAGTTTCCTGTATGTAACCTTAGGAATGTTGGTGATGGGGATGTTACTGCTACATTAATATACATTCCATTTTTATTCATATATGTTCATATCTGGCTGTGTTCAGGTAAAGCATCCTGCTACATTTGATTTATATGGGTCTAGACAACTGTGGATGTTCAGCATTTCATACAACCATACTATCTCCATAATGCAAGGGTACAGCAACATATCCAAATTGTGGGATGGACACAGTCCAGGTTCTGTACTTTATTAAAGACATTTCACTCTTTGGTTGTGGCTGTCTCATTCATTTCATTATGTAGTGAATACAGTATACCTTTATTCCAGACTTATTACAGCTTTCTTGGTAGTTTCAAACTCTCTTTCTCACACTCTCTCACTTATGTTATATTTACATTTCAGGATAGTACTTAATTCTAGGCTTTATTAACATTTATTACTGGGTTACAACAATCCTTTCCAGTTGACTCACTTATTTCATATGGCAGAATTTACAAGGATGTATTTGACAGTTGTCTATCCTTTGTTGATTGATTACAACACTCATTTTCAGGCTGAAGCAGTTATCTGATATTACAATACAGGTGGAAACTCTATTTGAGACTTGTTTAATCTTTATTACTGGATTGCAATACTCTTTTCCAGGCTGCATCACTTATCTAATCTTACAATACTAGCAGAATCTTTCTTCTAGGCTTATTTCACCTTTATTACTGGGTTACAACACTGAACTATTTTACAAGCTGTCCCACTTATATTCTATAACAATACCAGCAGAATAATTACTAACCTGCCTGGTGGCACAACCTCGCCAGCCTATCAGCATAGCCTTGCTGATTCGCGGAACGAACACCTGCAGCTGTAATATAAATGAAGGAATATTGTAACATACCTATCCATACTATAGGCTAGGATAGCATTTTTTACATACTTAATTACATGAATACTTACTCAGTAGTGGGGCATTGGGCATTTGCCGGGCCTCCTGGATCCATCGGTTCAGTTGGTTCTCCTTTCATCGCTTCAGGTCTGCATGGTGGTGATGGACCTGTTCACCAGTCCTCGGAATGCCTGCGGCACTGGTGAGATCATGTGCCAACCGGTTCCATGCCTCTGCCTTATACGGTCCCCATTGAACCTGGCCCTGCATGAGTTGTGCTTCATGATCATGGACTAGGAGCCAAACCATATATTTTGACTCCTCAACACCCCACCTTCGTGCTCTAAAGTGATTTCCCTCTCCTGCACCTGCCATCCTGACTGCAAATGGGTACCACAATCAGTTATGGTGTGCATTCCCACCTATGGGGCTTATATATGCCAGTTTTCCCGCACTTATCTGTGATTGGCCATTTTGGATATTTATCTGCTTACAGCAAACCTGCTTTGTCATGGTTATATTTTCATTCATTTCTATATGTATGGTAATAGTGTATTTCTCAGTACAACTGTCATGGCTTAGTGGTTCAGTACTTTGACGATGGTGCACAGTATCCCGGGTTCGATCCTTGCCATTGTTTTTTTTATTTTACTACTGTCTAGACAAGCTAGTAGGTGTGTCTGTGTAAAGGCGACTTTGCTACAGCTTGCCCAACATTGCCCGACGGTAAGCTGGTTGGTGCGCTGCGCAGCTCCGCGCAAACGGCTTACGCTGGGTAATGCGTTATTTAGCCATAAGCACTCATATTAAGCTAGGTAAAGTGCTGCCCAGCTACGGGCACTCATATTGAGCTTGTTAAAGCACTGCTCAGCTACGGGCACTCATATTGAGCTTGTTGCACTCATATTAAGCTTGTTAAAGCGCTGCTCAGCTACGGGCAATTATGTTCCTTTTTATATATACATAATATAGGTTTTGTTCAGAAATACATGGGCCATTTCATTACACTTTACTTAAATTAAATTTATATATATCGGGGAATTGTTTCATACTTATTTAAAGAAAAATGGAGGGATATGTTGTGGGGCTCGAACCGTGACTACCTATTCTTTGGGCGACGTCTGTACCGCTATGTTATTGCTACTTTGCTTAATTTGCATATGTAGATCTTATATGCTTTTCAATGTCGTATCTGCTAACTGTGGTTGAGCGAAGGGCATACCCTCGCAAACGAGCGCAAATGCGGGCAAACATTTTGGAAGTTATAAAAAAAAAAAGGAAACTGCTATTTTTACATTTTACATATTTTCAGTAGGGTTTAGTCTAAGGGGATGTGTGGTGTTGCATTCCTTGACATTTCAGCGGACTCGCTCATGGGTGTTTACTTTCAGGACTCTGACTCTTCTGGGGGCGTGTCCCTTTGCTGTACTCGGTAATTGGACACACCCCCTACTTTCCTACACGGACCGTGTTAGACTTGGGTATGATTCAGCATGCCCTCATGAATATGCATGGCATGCTGACGTCATACCGTTCAACTGCAGCCTCCGAGTAAGACATATTAAGTCTTACACGGAGGTTTTGTGAATCCGGCCCATTGTATAGGAAGATTCTTGGCACGCTCTAAGAAGTGCATCAAATTATCTTTTTGATAAAGTATTGCTGCTTGTTATAATAGATGTGTATGATTTATTTACAGTAATACCACATGGACAGGGAATGCCGTGGTTTAGAGAAGCATTGGTTGAATATGAGGTTTTGCCAGCATCAGATATTAATGTTTTCGCAGTTCATGGAAATTATATTAAAAAACAATTTATTTTGCAGAAGAATACTACCACAAATAAACTGGGGTAGAGATGGGCATGACATCTGCCTATATATTTTCTAATATTTTCTTGTGATATTGGGAAAAAAATTTATATTTAATTTTAGATATTTTTCTCTGTGGAATCTTTATACCAGATTTTTGGATGATATTTGTATTTTTGGACTGTACTGGGAATGACTTGATGGTATTTATGGAATATAAAAAGTCAAGAATTTCTGAGATTTACTTATGAATATTTTGTTACAGGGATTCATTATTTGGATATTACAATAACAAATGTATGTAATGAAAAATTTCATTCTGATATATATATATATATATATATATATAGAGAGAGAGAGAGAGAGAGAGATAAACCAACATTCTCTAACATTTATTTATATTTTTGATAGCTGCCACGTATGTGTGTGTGTGTGTGTGTGTGTGTGTGTGTGTGTGTGTGTGTGTGTGTGTGTGTGTGTGTGTGTGTGTGTTTGTGTGTGTGCACGTGTTCAGACAGAAAGGCTATCCTGAATAGTTGTTAGAAGAAATATACAGTGAAGTAATATCATATAAGAAAAGTTAAAAGTACATTTTATTACTAGGAATATGTGATGGTAGCTTAGTTATGCAATCTAATCATTACAAGTCATATAACAACTCAATGTTACTACATTATAGTATAGATAGTTCAACTATTAAGAACATAATTAAAAGGAAATTGGAGATCTTTTCTCATTTTAACAACATTAGAAAATATGTAAGTGAGCAACCAGATTTGTTTACAAGCAAGACCATAACATCAATGGCTTACCTGAATTTAACAGACTGGTGTTTTTCAGTAGAAGCAAAAGTAGTACCTACAAATGCATTCAGTGTTTAATTTACATTTGAATGTGAAGAGATTCAATGAAATTACTTCCAAACTATTAAACTTAGAAGGCATCACAATTTTGTTGTGAAGAGCATTGTGTATATTGTAAAATGCCAGTCATGTCAAAACTTCTACACTGGAAAAAGTCAAGAGAAGTTCAAGGGCAAGGATCCATTAGCATGTGCAAATATAAAGAAAAATGACCCAAACACTGCCCTAAATAAACATGCCACAAGTTGCTATAATTTCACAAAATCTATATTTTCTGCCTGACAGAAGGATGAAAAAAACTGAGGGGTAGATTATGAGAAGAAAGAAAATAATAAAGTAAATTAATTGGATAGTTGAAGTTAAAAGCATACTTGGCACCAGGATTGAATGAATCTATTTAATTTAGTAGTGCTTTACAATTAAAGGCAGTAAAATTATTTGTATATATTTTAAGTATCAATTGCACAATTTTTGTGTTTTGCATCTGGTACACATACATACATGTACTTATTTTTGGTGTTACATTTTAGTTTATTATGTATGATTGATTAGCTGATCTTGAAGTGGTCATGTGATTTGAGTGGTTGTCTTTAAATTGTGAGCTTTGTTATATGTTACATGTTCTATGGAAGTCTATTTATCTGACAGACTAAAGCACTAAACAAATATTAAAAGGGTCTTTGTTCTGAACATTTTTTGCAGTGTTTATTTTGAACTATGGAAATGCTATCAAGATTGTAAGATGGATTTAGAGGCACCATGGATACCAGAAAATTTAAACAGTACAGCAGTGAGATCATAAAATCTTCACAGATCACACAAGAGCATTTTACTCTGTATACTTCTGTTACAGAATTTAAACCTTTATGAGCTTTTATTTTGCCTCCTTGTTACACAAAGAGTGATATGCATAGTTCCCTGTTACAGACTGAACAATATGGATAACTTATTGCACACATAGTAATATGGATGTTGTTGTTTGTTCATCTCTAACACATAAGGCTTGGGGTTTCGTTCAGATGCTTTAATACATACAAACACATCAGTATGAATAGCAGCATCATTAAATATGAACAAACTAGTTAACAAACAGAGGCTACATACATACATGCTTGCATCTCAACAGCTAACTACAAAATGGCAGTCAGACTTGCACATGCTCAGTATTTAAACACGTGTACAAGCCCTTGGATAGCTTATTAAAGGTATATATACACATATTGATCTACATCGTCTCTCTTAAAAAGATTTCCCTTTATGCAAAACAATGCTAGAGCTAGACATGCATTACTAAATACATTGTAAACAAAACACAATGTTCATGTCCAAGTTGTTTCATATCTACTACAGGGTTTAGAGATTTGACCATACCTTGTAACATAACAGTTGGTACCAAATTTAGCAACAGGGACAGTCTGCGGTGCACAACTCATATCAGGAACTTCTGGATTTGTCACAGGAATGGGAATGTCCTCTGGAATGTCCTCAGGAATTGAAACACTGGACAAGCCACTCTGAGATAAAGAGTCTTTCTCACAGGCTATGTGCTGTGGTATAGGCTTAGACACCAGTCTCAAATGTTTCCAATTCCACCTAAAAGTTGCTCCTTCTGATTCGACAATGTACGATCTCAGCTCTGGACCAATATTCTTTCAATATTCCGATCATAACCTCTGGACATTTGCATCCTTATCACTTCTCCCTCTCATAATGGATTGAGTGGTTTGCTGGTCTTATCATAGTAGGACTTCTGGGTTAGGTGTTTCTTCAACAGACTGGCTTTTACTGATCTATTGTTCTTGACACATGGGACCAACAATTGACTACTGATTGGTAATGTGGTTCTGATTTATCTCGACAGAAGTCTCTGAGCAGGTAAACCAAGAAGTTTATCATGAGGAATATTTCTGATATTCAAGAGATTCAGGAAAACATCACTATTATCTTGTTTTGACTTATCAAGTAACTGTTTTGCACTTTGCACTGCGCATTCTGCCAAACTATTTGACTGTAGGTATCTGGACTACGTGTAACATGAGTAAAGTCCCATTCTTCAGCAAATCTTTTGAACTGTTGGCTTATAAAATGCGTGCCATTGTCAGAAATAACTTTGTGTGGACTACAATGAACAGCAAAATGACATCTCATCTTAGGAATAACAGTACTGGATCCTAGGTTGGGAACTAGGTCAATTTCTAACCAATTGGAGTAAGAATCCACTAACACCAAATAATGCTGACCATTCCACTCGAAGATATCAGTGGCTACTGTTGACCAAGGTAGTTCCGAAATCTGGTTAAGCTAAAGTGGTTCCTTCTGTTGATGTGGCTTTTTACTCTTACATACTGAACAAGATAAAAGTACTCTTTCAATGTCTTGTGACATAGAAGGCCAAATTACTAGTTACCTCACCCTTCTTTTGGTAGATTTGGTTCCTGGATGACCACGATGCAAGATAGTAATGTACTCTGGTTGCAAGGAATTTGGAACAATTACTTTTGGACCTTTCAATATGATACCTTTGTCAGACAAAATCTCATCTCTGTATGGGAAATAAGGTTGCACTTCTTGAGGTAAACTAGACTGCCTTGATGGACATCCCTGACTGATAATGTGGTTGAGCCTTTGTAAAACTGGATCCATGGCTATGTGATCTCTTAGCTCATCAAGATGTGTGGAGGAAAAACTTCTCACTTCCATGACTTCAAAATCAAGGGTCTAATTCTCATGCTGTTCTGTGGTGTCTCTGGGTGATCTAGATAATGCATCAGCAAGATTAAGAAGTTTGACTTTCTTGTACACAAGACTGAAATTTTACTTTTGCAATCTCAGCATCATACGTTGCAGTCTGGCTGGAGCTGAATGCATTGGCTTTCTCAGGATTGTGGCTAATGGTTAGTGGTTTATTTCAGTCTGGATAGGTCTACCATAAACACAATCATGGAACTTTGAACATGCAAACACAATTGCCAAAAGTTCTTTCCAGATTGAAGAATAATTTCAATTAATCAATTGATGGTCAACGTTATATATACTGTGTTAATTGAATGTACTGATTGCCTGAATTCTTTCTCGATCTGGGCATATTGCATCTCAGTTTGTGTAAGAGTTCTCAATGCATAGGCAACAGGGTGGTGTTCTTGTAGAATGACTACACCAAGACCAAATTTTGAAGCATCACAGGAAAGTGTAACTGGTATCTGAGCAGTGGTGGACTAGTAATTTTCTGTTTCAGGACATCAAATGCTCTTTGGTTGCTCTAACCAGGACCAGGATACATCTTTACATGTCAGCTCTCTAAGTGGTGCTGAAAGTTGGCTCAAGTCTGGAATGAACTTGCCTAGGTAGTTGACCATGCCAAGAAAATGTTGCAGGGCTTGAACATTGTCTGGAGCTGGCATCTCGAGAATGGCTGTTTGTTTTGAAGGGTCTGGTCATAAGCCTGTACTTGTAAATAAATGACCAACATAAGTAACTTCTTGTAGCCTGAATTTGCATTTGTGTGGATTGAGCTTAAGATTAATTTGATGTGCCCTTTCTAGAACTTTTCTGAGGTTTCTGTCATGTTTAGCTTCATCATGACCTCCTATTAGTACGTCATCTACTATGATAGCACAAAGATACCCAAATACGGTTGCCACCTGTCCCGTTGTCAGCAGGACACTCACGGGTTAAGGCCTCTCATCCCGCTTCCCGCAGTCACCAAGCGTGGGACTTTAAAAGTCCTGTTTTAATTCAATTGCCGTGGAAAAGCCGAAAATACTTCCGTTTTTTCCATGGCAATGCGGCTATGTCACCACCTGGACCTGCAGTTAGAGGGATTCCCTTCTAGGCCTGGGTGGTAATGCAGCACAGTAATTGGCTGCAGGGATTGGAGGGGGCGGGAACTTGCTAGGAAGAGCCCCATAAAGGTCACAGCTGCGAAAAAGATCTGATTCTATTTCTCCAGCCAGCCCAGCCAGCCAGGAAAGGAGCCAGCCATCCAGGAAAGAAGCCAGCCAGCCAGCCAGCCATCCAGGAAAGAAGCCAGCCAGCCATCCAGGAAAGAAGCCTGCCAGCCAGCCAGGAAAGAAGCCAGCCAGCCAGCCAGCCAGGAAAGAAGCCAGCCAGCAAGGGAGCCTGCCAGCCAGCCAAGCCATTACTTGAACATCCAACTAGCCATTCCAGCAGGAAGGAAGCAAGCTAGCCCAGCAATAACTGTGATAGTGGTAAGTAGATAATTGCATTTTGTGGCTTTAGTTATTTAAAATGGGAATAGTGTGCTTTATTTAAGTTTTTAATGTTTAGAGGTAGATGGTGGGTGCAGTATGCAGTATTTAAATCTGTGCAGTGGTTATTTTGATATTTTTGAGTAGTAATTTTTAAAGATATAAAACCTGAATGTATATGTAATTGTTATTATTCTTGGGGGTATGATTTGGAAGCATTACTTTTAAAAGGCTGAACTGTGTATAGAAGTTGTTTATTTCTGTTGGGGGGCAGTGAAATATAAATTTAGTGTGATGTATTTCTATTGTCGTAGCTTTTTCTGGGTATTGTCTGTTTGCAGATAGAAACATAGTTTGCACTTTTTTGTATGGAAATGTGTGCAATTTAATGCTGTTTTCAGGAAGTTACGATATACTGTTTAGGTAATTTTCCTGTTAGTTCCTGCAAGTCCATGTG
The DNA here is from genome assembly GCF_019279795.1 of Protopterus annectens. Classification (NCBI taxonomy): domain Eukaryota; kingdom Metazoa; phylum Chordata; order Ceratodontiformes; family Protopteridae; genus Protopterus; species Protopterus annectens. The sequence continues at coordinate 1,065,983,144 of NC_056746.1, read as the reverse complement.
TATGTGGTACAAGTCTACCTTTTGAGGGGGAATGTTAACAGTTAATGTAATTAATTTATTATTCTAGTAGGTACATGTTGCCAATTTGCCGAAGCTGTTTCAAGATTGCTTTCATTTATACTTGTAAATGTGTGCATTTAATTTATTATGCATTTTTAATAAGGTTAAAATGTACGGCTTTGCTTGTAATGTGAATATGGGTGTGTTGCTTTTACTTGGGCCTGTTTATTGCATTGCTGTGCTAGGTAAATTACTCTTAATTGCTATGTTTTGAGGTAAAAGTCTGCTGTACATTGTAGTTTATATTACTTCTCTTGCAAGAAGTATTTTTAAAAGTTAAAATGTTTATGGACTTTTTTCCCATTTATTTTTTTTTTGTGGATGGATGCTCAGAAGTTAATGCAATGTGTTTGAGATTGTGTTAAACCATGTCGTTGTTACAGGGTAGTTTGCATTTATAAGTAGAAAAGTTTGTATTTTGTGTTTTAGTGATGTCTTCAACATATTTATGTACTGTTTTCATTATAATCCGATTACGACCAGTGCTGCTGTTGGGCATGTTCATTAATAGATCATTGCGCTGTGTAAATTAGTGCCATAAATTTCTTTCAACTGCTGTGGTCAAAAGCTAAATCAGGTCTATGGTCTCCACTGTGCATTCTCATTCATTTTAGTGTTTTTTGGTTCAGTGAATGTGGTTAACTTTTTTTGTCTTGAGGGGTGGGGTGAGGTAGGTATGTTCAGTGGTAAAAATAATGCATTTCATTTTCTACAAGCTGTATTAATGGTAGTTTTCAATGGCCAAAATGCCCCCTACATTACCTCATTTACTATTTGACCTTTTCAAACTGTTTGTAATAACTCTTTTTTGCTCCATTCCTCGGTTCTTTCGCATGCCAATGTTTTTCAAGCCAGTTCTTTCACATGCCAATGTTTTTCAAGCCAGTTCTTTCACATGCCAATGTTTTTCGAGCCAGTTCTTTCATGTGCCAATGTTTTTTAAGCCAGTTCTTTCGTGTGCCAATGTTTTTCGAGCCAGTTCTTTTGCATGCCAATGTTTTTCGAGCCAGTTCTTTCGCATGCCAATGTTTTTCGAGCCAGTTCTTTCATGTGCCAATGTTTTTCAAGCCAGTTCTTTCATGTGCCAATGTTTTTCGAGCCAGTTCTTTCATGTGCCAATGTTTTTTGAGCCAGTTCTTTCACGTGCCAATGTTTTTTGAGCCAGTTCTTTCGCATGACAATGTTTTTCAAGCCAGTTCTTTCGCATGCCAATGTTTTTCGAGCCAGTTCTTTCATGTGCCAATGTTTTTTGAGCCGGTTCTTTCATGTGCCAATGTTTTTTGAGCCGGTTCTTTCATGTGCCAATGTTTTTCGAGCCAGTTCTTTCATGTGCCAATGTTTGTTGAGCCAGTTTTTTCGTGTGCCAATGTTTTTTAAGCCAATTCATTTGTGCTGTGCAGCAGTATGTTACTGCACCCTACTAACACAGTGTTGGTAAATATGTTGCATATCAGGTAAGTACAGATTCAAGCATGAAGAGAGCAGCATTTTCATCACAGCCAACCAGCAGCAAGAGAATGTGCAAGTGGCAGGAAGTTTGGAAAACAGAATTTGACTGGATCGAGAGATGCAATGATGTCAAAGCATTCTGCAGGTACTGCAAGAGAGAATTTCTAGTGACCCACGGTGGAAGAAATGATGACATGAGGCAACTGAACAACACAAGACTGCCATTCTTCAAGCTAAATCCACTCACCTGATGACAAAGTAGGCAAGGAATGCAAACCTTGAGGGACCAGAACTTAGGATCATTGCAGCAGAAGCCTCTGAGGTTTTCCATGCTGTTAAGCACAATATTTAGTATAACAGCTTGGACTGTGCAGTAAAGTTGGCCAGCCAGTTGTACAGTGACTCAGACACTGCAAAAAAACTATCTTGTGGCAGAACCAAGGCTGAAGCCATAGTCGAAAATGTTTTGGGACCACACTCATTGGAATGCCTCCTGCATAACCTTCAAAAACCAGGTACTTCATTTGCAATTTCATCAGATGCTTCCAACAAGGGGAACATAAAATTATTTCCCCTTGTTGTGCTAAAGAAGAAGGGGTGGTGAATGGCCTTTTGGACTTCTATGAAGACCCTGATGAATCAGCACAGGCTATTTCACAGCAAATTTCCAACATTATGGAAAGGCACTCCTTGCCCTGGAACAGTATTTCAGTTTATGGGGCTGATAATGCCAGTGTGAACTATGGGAAGAAATCTGGTATGTATACCAGATTAAAAATCACTCCAGAAGGCTAACTGTGTTGCCCATATCATTCACAATGCAGCCAAAAGAGCTGCAGCACAACTACCATACGACATGGAAGCATTTGTAATGAGACTTTTCAGCCACTTCTCAGGTTTGGCCACAAGGACCAGAGACTTGAAAGACCTCTTTGAGTTTTGTGGCATGGAATTTGAGAATCTGTTAAGACATGTGCCAACAAGGTGGCTGTGACTACTCCCAGCCATTGAAAGAGTAGTGAAAAATCTCCCAGTGCTCCAGTCCTATTTCCTCTCTCAGGGAGAAGAGGAGACCCCCCGGCAGATATGGCAGTACTTTTCAGCTAATGAACATGGTAAGAATGAATTGCCGTACTATTTGCACTTTCTCTGTGCTGTTCTTGTTGATTTTAATGAACATATAAGTACATTAGAAAAATCAGCACTTACTGCCATGGAAACATTTTGTGTAATGGTCTCTCTGAAGCAAAAACTGCAGGCAAGAGCTGAAGGTGCTTTCTTTGGAGGGAAACTTAGGGCACTTATGAGCACATTAGACAGCACTTCTGCTAACAAACTGAAAAGAGACTTCATTGTGTTCTTGGAGACAGCAGTGAAATACCTGGAGCAGTGGTTTGATTATACTGAAAACAACTACTTGTTTACACTATCTAAATTATATTTAAATGAACCCTTTGCCTTCAGTGACTTGCTGAATGTGACCACTGCCCTGAGTCTGCAGGATGTAGATGAAGATTATCTTTTTAGGGACTACTTGGCAATTAGGCCCTCTCTCGAACAGTTATGTAACACAAGCTTGACCCCAGGAGAGAAGTGGCTGAAGCTTTTCAAAGAAGGGCCTGAACTGACTACACTATATCTGGTAATTGCTAGGGATTTATCTATACCGCCCCCAAACGCATTTGCAGAAAGAGTTTTTTCATTGGTGAAAGGTAAATGGACAGATGTGCGAAACCGATGTAGTGTGGACTTGTTAAAAGCTGAACTAATGATGAGTGTAAATTACCGGATGAAATGTTGTGACTTTTACTCAAATATTGTTTCAAATCGGGCCCTTCTTCAAGCCATAAAATCAAATTCAAAATACACTTTTAAAAAAAAGTGATTTAGTGTACTAGTGTGCAGTATAAAGTACTAGGGTGCAGTTTGTAATTTTGTGTTTCTTTGTTTAGCATTAATTTGCTAGGGTGCATATGTAGTACTAGGTATGTAGTTTTGTGTTTTTTCTTTGCTTTAGCATTAATTGACAATAAAAAGTCTTAATTTTATACTTGGCTTGTATGTGGTATGTAGATTTTTTTAAGTTTTCTTTCTGAATAGTAATGGTTGGTTTATGAATTTTTAACTTTTTAAATAAACAAGTGTCTGTTTAATGAGTAGTGTGTTTTTTATTCCTTTAAAGTTTATTTATTGTTACAACTGATTAGTGTGTGTTTGCAGTAATAGTTCACTTCATTTAAATGGTTTGAGTTTTCAGTATGCTGTAATGTCACAAAGTTGCATCCATAACTAATACTGCATCTCCTTTAACAACTCTAGTGATGTCGTGGTGGGGGTGTGGCCAGTGTCATGTTGGCCACACCCCCATGTCCCACTTTGCCCTTGTTAAAAGGTGGCAACCCTATACCCAAAAAAAATTTGCTCCATTGCACGTTGAAAGACTTCACTTGCAGAATTTAGCCCAAATGGCATTCTCAAAAATCTGTACCTTCCAAACGGAGTATTGAAAGTAGTGAGCAATGAGGACTTTTTGTCAAGCTGAATTTATCAAAATGAACTTGTATCTAACAGGGAATAAATAGTACTATCTGGCATCAAGGCTGTGACTTCAACCCTGCGCATAGGATGATGAGGTCTTTTTAACACTTTGTTCAAATCTCGTGGGTCAATACATATTCTGATGTCATTTGAGCTTTTTTTTTTTAATGCGCTACCACCATGTAAGATACCCATTCAGTTGGAGTTTCAACTGGATAAATCACACCTTGTTGCACCATTTTATCTAACTCGGCCTTGACTCTGTCCTGCATGGCTATTGGAACTTTACGTGCTGGCCTGATATCTGGACTAACCTCTGGGTCTAACTTCATGGAGTACACAGCTGGAAGTTTGCCTAGTTTGTCTTGGAAAAGATAAGCATAGGTAGAAAAAATGTGCTGGTCAAAATTAGAATAGTGGTCTTTTAACCTAACATGGACTTCCTTGTTAAAAGAAAGCAGCCCCATTTTCAAACTGTCTCTGAGCCCTAATAATGACTGGATGTGCCTCTTGACCACATAAAGTAACAAGTCGTAGCTTCTTCCAGCAGAGTAACATGAAAGCACTACTGAACCTTCAGTCTGAATTACTTCACCTACATAAACAACGAGTTTTGCATACCTTGCCAAATTAAGCCTTTCACTTTTATATACGCTGGCAAATGTTTCTGCAGACATAACAATGCACTTGGAACCAGTATCAACTTTGAGCTCTTTTGGTTTGCCATTTATCCGAACAGTACAAAATACTTCATTCTTGGCTCTTACATTTACTACAGTGACTGTTTCATGAAGCATTGACACACCATCAACATAAAGAGTAGAATTGCCACAGTCTAACTGATCAACTTATTTCTTAAAATGTTCCCATTTAATAAAAGAATGTGGGCCTTTTGATTTACATCTTTTGAAATGATTCCATTTATTACATTTGTGGCATTGTTGACCAAAAACCTAAACATTTTTCCCTTTTAGATTCATTACTTCCACCTCAGTTATGACAGTTGGCAATGAAAGTAGGTTGAGGCCCATGCTTAGAGTTTGCTAACTCACTCTTATGCTTCACTGAGACTGTGTGAACTCTGGAATTTGCTAGAAAGTTCTGGGGTTTACCAGTGAGTGATGCAGGGGTTCCAGTTGCTGCCATGGGCTTGGGCCTGTTTCTCTTAATAATGTGCTGCATACTATCAACATGAGCTTTATCACTGTGCCTTCTAGAGCTGCTCTAATTTGTAAGCATATGTGTGTGCTTTTCTGTGAGCTCATATGTCTTACAAATCTCAATGGCCTTATTCAAAGTTAAATCACTGTCATGAAGCAAAATAATTCTCACAGCATCATCTTTTATACCACACACAAGTCTGTCCTTTATCATCTCACCAAACTGCACATTTTAGCCTTATTTCTCAAGTCAGTTATATATACTGGGAAAGTTTCACCAGGCTTTTGATCCCTTGTGTAAAATAAGTGCCTCTCCATTGTAACATTTGTCTGGGGGTTACACAGTTCTCTAAATTTATGTTTTAAGCACTCACAGTCCTCCCTTGATTCAGCCTGTACAACAATATGACGGTTTCCCTCCCTCTCCAGCTTAGATAGCAGATGCATACACAGATGAGCATTCCCTTTTTATAGCTTCTGACCCAGCTAAATTAAGTAGAATGTGGCTTTGTATGATAATCTTTATCAGGAAATGCAGCCTGTATGAAAATGTACTCTTGCTCAAACACTCTCCAGTTCTCAGCAATATTACTGTCAAACACAAGTGCACTGGACTTTCAAAATCTGTCTGCCACGTCCACAAAGTTTACACAAACACACTGAAAATATGGCCCTTGTAATTATAAACAAACTGTGCTGTGAGTTTGTAACAACATTCGAATGCACAATAAACACTCCGAAATACTGTACTTTGTGAAATATGCTCTTTAATAGCTGTACTCTGCAAGATAAGCATTGTAATGGCTGTACTTTATGAAATAGCTTTATTGTAACACTGCACAAACATGTGAACACTTTATAAACTTCTGATAACTCAGATATCTTTGCTTTGTGAAAATGCGGTCGTTTACTCTTATTTTATTAATTTTATGCAATGCAAACTTTATTTCAAACATTTTCGGTAGTAATTTGAATATTATCAATATCGTACATATCTGTTTATGTGAAAATTATTTAGAAAGCTCTGTATGCCTGGTTTCATATTATATGAAAAGAAATAGTGCTGAGCAAGTTTGAATACATGAAATTCATTTCTGACCTGTTTTGGGAAGTGTGCACATTTTTAGGGATGATTCACTCTTGTATATTCCATCAGCATCTAAAGAAGTGCCTCTAGTCATTTTAGCCAAGCCGTTTCTGACCTCATGCCCCTTCGGTATGCTTCTTCTAATCTCATGTCCTTTTAGATGTGTCGCTTCTGATATCATGTCACTTGTTTTGTCTCTAATACATATAACAAGAAGGCTTGGGGTTTCATTCAGATGCTTTAATACATACAAACACATCAGGATGTATAACAGCATGCTGGAAGATGCAGAAAAACAGAGTGAAATCCATACGATGTTAGCATAATAAAAACTTTTAATCCACACTTTCGTAACCAAACTTCTTTAGAATAAAATGTACATTCTCAACATCACATTTAAAAACAGTTTTGAAATACCTCTGCGCCAATAAACACATCTTTCCACTTAAACAATTATACAATTAATCAATAAAATTTCAAGGCTCAGGAAGTTATTTCCTTGTATAGACTTTACGGTCTTTCAAAAAACATTTAATGTTGACAGCATCATTTATACCAGTTTTTTTTATCTGAATTTAATCTGATTTGCCATAAAGCCTCCTTTTGTTCAAGATTTGTTTTGAAATTGCCACCCCTAAAATCATGACTTCCTTGCTCCAGCACAGAAAACAAAATTTTTTGTACATGGGACAGGTGATAGTATGCTTGTAAAAAGCATTTGTCTTGTCTTGTTTTCTAATATTGTAATAATGTTCTTTTATTCTGGTGCATAGGGCTCTTGTAGTCCCAATATAGAGTGCACTACAATATGCACACATACCAATGTATACAACTCTTTTGCTCTTACAATTAAAATGCCCTGGAACTTTCAAAGTATAAGGCAAATGTTCTAAATTAACTAAGGGACCTTCAGAAATGTATCTATATATGTTACAGTTTCTACACTTATATATGCCCCATCTTTTCTGTGTGATGTTAGAACAATATGCACATTTGTTTCTCTCGCTTTCTAAACTATTTTTAAGTTGTTTTGATTTTTGTATACAAACTTTGGTTGGGTCCCCACTATAGACTGTAAGTCTTTATTTCCCTCTAAAAGTTTCCAATTGTCAGAAATAATATTTCTCATAATACCACTGTCTACTGTCCTGTCCAACCAAAAGAAATTACCAACATCAGATGTGTTAATGTCATGGTTCTGTTTTGTACTGATGTTGGAAAACCCATGCTCAAAGATGGCTGGAAAGAGACTGTCCCTATTATGTGCAACATATTCAGCCTGCTCTTTCAACAGGGTCTTACTATACCCTCTTTGGTACTCAGGCTCAAACCATGTACCTTGGGTACAGGGTAAAAACAGCCTAATGTCCCTAGCCACCCCCACTTATGAATTTCTGCCATATTTTTTATCTGTTCCTCATAAAATCTGTGGCTTTCAGGATTTTTGTGACAAATCACTGAAGGTTGAATTCATTAAATAATGCCTGTCATTTGAATTTCAGACTTCATATTCTTCAGAAAATAAATGGTAACACAAAACCTTTTATTCTAGCAATTTTCTAAGTTCATAAGATCAGTATTTGAAATATGTCCATATTTTGGGGCTGTATTCCCCCATTATTGGCTTTGTCCAGGTTTTTTGTACCCATACAGTATAAGAAGGAATCAGTACTGCAAAACTAAACAAAGATATACATTTTGAGCCTCAAGAGCAGGGTCAGTCCACCCAGGCATTCTATTTGTAATTTTATGAGAGTGAAGCTATTACATTAGCAGTATTTCTTAGTAGTTCTCAACATGCTAATAAAACTGACTGTTGTAGCCTTGTCCCCCCCCATCCCAGCTAGTACAGTAATCCTAACTGTCCAATAGACAGTATACATTTAATTCAGATCCCTGTGACTAAATTAAACATCAAGCAGCCCTCTCAGTGCTTTCTGCCTTAGTATGTATCACTTGGAGGTCCACCTGTTTATTTGCATCTCTGTACATTCCCCTTCATTGTTAATGTATCTCCCTACTCTAATCTGTGCACAAACTGGTTACTAATCAGCAAGTCAATGTAAAGACACACTCTAAACCCTAATAAACTTTGCTGTATCTTCTCCCCTTCACTTTAAAGGTAGTTTGAATTATTACTTACCTCCTCTGAGGCCTTCACTAATAGATTTCTGCTGATTGCCTCTCTGGTTTCTTTGCATTCCACCTGGTTTACACCCCTTGTGCTATCTCCTTCCCCCAATACTAAGTCTATATTAGAATCCTGCTGAGCAAGGAGCCCTCTTTAAATTTCTAGTCAACACTGGTTTACACCCCTTGTGCTATCTCTCTCCCCCAATACTAAGTCTATATTAGAATCCTGCTGAGCAAGGAGCCATCTTTAAATTTCTAGTCTCCCACCAGGACACAAGTGCTCTTCAGCAATTGCATTCTGCTTGCTGGTAAGCCATTAGACCTCAGTAATTTGTTTAAAGTGTTCAAATTTGTAAAGTAATACTTACTTTTTACTCTTGTCTTGGTGGGCTCTGCCACGCTCCGTTCCCCCTCGCTAACGGTCAGGCTCTTTCCGCTCCCCTGCCCTGCCCCCTATTCCCTCCCGCCCCCACTACCTCTACATTTATAGTAATCACAGCCACACCCACAGCTCACCCTCACATCACCTCCACCAATCACAGCTCCTCAAGTCAGATCACATTATACCACACCAACTTGCTCCATACAAAATACACCCAATCACTCTCATTCCCACTAGGCATTTTTTACATCACCCACACTACTTACCCATCCACATATAGTGCAACCCTATAATTCCTATTCAGACCCCCACCTAGAACCAACTTAAACTTTATAACCATGACTATCACACAACTAAGTCTAGTCTGTCTTCTCATAATTCTTTACAACACCACAAGTTATCACTAGCAATATCCCTAAAATTAGTAGCACAACACTACATTATGCACTCTCATATACAGACACCACACATTATAATAATATCTGCCCACAATTGTTCAAGAACTACATAACGGACCAATTCAGAACTAAACACATATGCTCTCATTCCTACTCCAACAAAACACAATACTTTCTCACACTCCTCACCAATCTCCAACATCTGTATCACTATTTTAACACCAGGCTCACCATAAGTGGGGATATCCACCCCAACCCAGGCCCAAATCCATCCTGTCCAACACAAACTGCGCCAACACAAATGTCAGAACATAACGCCCCCACTATCTTTATCCCTGGACAAATCAGTGACAGCAGCAAAACTAACCATCTTTTAATGCTAAATATTAATATTAGAAGTATCAAAAATAAAATATCTGAACTCCAGGCCACAATAGCACACTACTCCCAGACATAGTTGCTTTAACAGAAACCTGGCTAAATAAAAACATAGCTAACTTAGAAGTTCTCCCTAGTGGCTACAATATCATTAGACAAGACAGACCACTTGGTAAAGGGGGTGGAACTGCCTTACTGTACATGTTCAAATGAACTGTACGTCAATTACCAAACTCCTACCCCTCCCCCACTAATTGGGACATACTTATCTCACAACTTCAACTTCACCCTAAAAAGGTCATCAGTACAACTGTGATCTATATTCCACCTGGTAATAGACCTGCTAACTTTGAAGACTTCTTATGCTGGTGTTCTTCCACATACTCATAAGAAACCCTTATTCTGGGGGATTTCAACCTAGATTGGTTCACCTGCATATCAAAACCACCAAGTAATCTAATAAATCTCCATGGCTATCAGCAGCTAGTCCAAATTCCAACTAGATGTGATAAACAATCTAAAAGGGAACCCATCCTTCACTGGGTCCTAACTAACAACCCCACATTGTACCCCCACGCAGGCAGTCTCCCAGACACGCTAAGTGACCACAACATAATATACTTTATACATAGTAGAACAAGCATATGCAAAACCACTAACTATATATCCACTAGAAACACAAACAAATTCTCTCCTGAGGTCCTCAACACTTTACTCTGTAACTGTGACTGGATCCCCCCTAAAAACCCACCCACTTGACCAGGCTGTAGCATATTTCAACAAAACATTTCTGCAACACCTAGACACTGTTGCTCCATTGTGCAAAATCAAGGTTAGAACCTCTACAAACCCCTGGCTCAGTAAATAAACCAAACAAATCCTCAAGTCCAGAGACACTGCCTGGCTTTACTATAAAAAACAAAGAAACACCAAGCCTAACTAAGTACCAAGAACTGCACAACCATGCAAAAAATGCATTAGGATGGACAAAAAAATCCTACTACATGACATTACAAACTAAATACCAACACGACCCCCATAAATTTTGGAAAAATGTAAACCAGCTACTAAAACCCACCCAAAAGGCTACCCCCAAACCAACCACCCCTGACATTAAAGTTCCCATCGAAACACAATTCAACTCCCACTTTGTGAACTCAATTCTATCCTTAGTATCACAGGACAGTTCCTTCCTCACTATCCCCCCCAACACAAACAACACTAATACAAGCTTTACCCTCAAAACAGTTTCCACCACTTCAATCAAAAGCATGCTCTCCAAACTAAAAACCTCATCAACAGCAGCCGACCTACTCCCCAGCTATTTCTTGAAACTCACAGCAGATGCTATTGCAATCCCAATCCCCACTCTCATAAACAGATCAATTGTTGAAAACTATGTGCCCAAACTCTGGAAAATATCCTATGGTACACCCATACATAAAGGCGGGATCTCCACTGAACTTAATAACTACAGACCCATTGTTTTCCTCTCCCCTCTGGCCAAAATCCTAGAAAAATGCATCCATACCCAGATGCTAAAATATCTCCTAGACAGCAACATCCTGTCACCTACTCAACATGGTTTCAGACCTGCCCATAGTACCACTACAGTCCTCCTATGGTTCACAGACACAGTAAACCGTCTCAAAAATGAAGGCCTACAGGTGTCAACTCTTTGTTTAGATATGTCCAAAGCATTTGACACAGTCTCACACCAAATCCTGCTAAACAAACTAAACCAATATCACCTATCAAATACCACTCTTACCTGCTTCCAAAGCTACTTAACTAACAGGTACCAAGCTGTGAAATGAGAAAATTCTCTCTCTCCTCAGCTGCCCATAACTATAGAAGTCCCACAGGGTTCTATCTTAGGACCACTACTATTCACAGTCTTAACAAATGACCTCCATACCTCTACACAGCATGCATCTATCATTTAGTATGCAGATGACACTATCTTAATCTGTGCTGCACAAAACATTCCCACCTTCCTGCAAACAACTCAACTAGCATTTTCTGATGTTGAAAACTACCTTACCAAAGCCCAACTTATTCTCAATCCAAAGAAAACTCAGCTTATGATTAGTTCTAACGAAAACACTGATAACAGTCAATTCACTATCTACTCCACAAATGCTACTCCAATCGCTCCAGTGGCACAGGCTAAGCTATTGGGAATAACCATAGACTCCCACCTAAAATTTAATAGTCATCTCAACTTAACTATTAAACAAGTACATGCCAAACTGGGATCACTCTACCGTATCAAACCATTTCTTACCAACAACACAAGATCAGCCAT